>NW_015387043.1:0-65902 GCF_001527695.2 Protobothrops mucrosquamatus
AATTGTGCAATCGTTCTATTGACTTGTCTTGGGGGAAGGTTACTCTGCTGAAACAAAAATGGAAGGGGGGGAGCCTGTTGCCCAGTAGACAATGGGCTTTTTTATCCCAACTCACCAACTATTTTTTTGGAAGTGATGCTCTTTTCACATTTACAAATGAATGGAGCATACTTTCCACTAAATTTCCACCATTTTCCATGCCTTTTCCCTGAGGGAAAAAATGAGAAAAGCACAGGGTGATTCTGAAAGTTTGTTTAACACATAAGTTCACCCATTGGAGAAAACTTGTTGTGTGGAATGACCTATCAGGAAATTACAAAGCAATCTTTAATGGTGAAGAGGGGGGCTCTGGGAAACAGGAGAACTTTTCTTGAATCCTCATAGAATGAGTTGGGCAACCATACCGAAGTTTCCCCAATCCTGCTTTAATTGCTGCCTGGCCAACTAGATTTCCTTCAACATGAAGAAGAAAGCTGTTGTTCAAAATAATTGGGAAATGCTTTTCACTGAGACCACCTCCTCCCATGATTCTCTCAAGTTAAAAGGAATCATGAGTGCTCGTGGAACTACTAGCCCATTCTCTCTTTTGTTGCAGAAAAATACATGTTCTCAAATTGTAGGAAGATGGATTCATGATGTAGATGATTCAATCCATTCAGTTTGATCAGTCTTAAGTCTAAAGAAAGGTAATTCACAGACCTTGATATATAAAGTGTTTTTCTTGTGTTCCTTTTGTTTGCCTAGCTGTCCCCCAGCCAGTGTTCTCAAGGAAATTCTGAGCAATGTACAGAGAGTAACTTTCTATGGATTTCTGATGGCTCTTGCAAAGCATCATGGGATCAACAAAGCTCTTGGTAATGAAAACTTCTGTATTTTCCATGAATAATGTTTTAGGGATTTGGTGGCCTAAATTCCTTTGTCAAGGTTACAGAGTCCTCAGGGCTAGTAGGTATATACCAGAAAAATTTATATTTAAAGCAAAACAATTCTATGAGATTTAAACGGGACAAGTCACATAACAAACCAAAAAGGTGCCTTAATTCCCATCTATCCCCATCAAATTTTTAGGTGTTGATATATCCCTCCAGCAACAAAGAAAGAGATGGCAACTACCATTCTGTTCTGTGCCCCAGATCCTGATTTCATCCTGTTTCGGAATCCAGAGTAATATCTTTACAAGAGGACTGCCTTCTCTTACAAACTTTTTATCCTCAATAACTACACAAATATGAGGAGAGAGAGAGAAAAAAAAACCACATACAGGGTGTATTTCCTTATTTAGCTTAATTCATACAAATGAACAAGATCCTGATTTTTCTTAATTCTTCATTTTCTTTTGAAGAAGCCAAGACTTTGTTTCAATAGAAATACCATGATTTCAGGACAGAAGCAATGCACATTCCCCCCCCTTTCAGAATTGTTATTTGTCCCGCAACCTTAAAATCAGGCTTTGAAAAAGGCGGTGCCTTTTTCCATGGCAGAATCTATTCGGTCTCCGGGTTGGAGATCGGCACTGGGCCTGTTTGATGCATCTCTGGGGTTCTGAATACAGGAGCCAGGCCTCCTTGGCCCTGCTAGCAGCCATCCAAGCTGTTCTTGATCCCTCTGCATTTGTGCTCAAGGATATGTCTCAGTCCAAGCTGCTCTCCCCTCCCAGCGTCCCAATCCCTGCCAACAACTGGAGCTGCGGTTTACCCAAAGCGTAGAGATTATATATCAAAAGGAACATGCATGCAAGTCCTCAATCCCTTCTGCAAACAGGCTTAGCTAGTAATGCATTCCCAAGCAAAGATGATGCGTAGACTGCACGGGATCGGGCTTTTCTTTCTGCCTGTACAAAATCCACTTCCAGTAAGGTGCAAAGCAAACAGATGGGCCGAGAAAGCCCTGCCTACTGCCGCCATTGTGCATGGGTTTTTCCTTCCATTAAGAAAGGCCTGTTCTGGCTTCCAGCCAGGCTCCTGCTGAGGCCTCTTGGGGGGGAGGGGCAGCCGTAAGTGTAACAGGTGCAGGCATCTTGGCAAGGAAAGCAGGATTTTTCTCCTGCTGCCTTTTCATCTTCCCTGCACACAGGATGATTTGAATAGGCTTTGGTCTGCAAGGGATCACAGGCTCCCGAAAGCCCTGCAGCAAGGGCAGTTCCAGACGAGAGCTTCAGAGGAAAGAAGGAAGGCGCTTTCAGGCAGGGGCCCCCACCGTGCCTCCAATCTCGCCGGGATCTTGAAAGGGAAGAGGAGAGATTAGAAGGCAACTGATGAATTTGTCAAGCAGACGGCAAGCGCTAGTCTCACTCCTGTGTCAATATTGATTCACCAATCCACTGCATATTGTTTGCCAATTCTCCCAAGAGATTGGAGCACCCTTGAGAAGAACAAGCTTCACGTTCAGGAAATGGAGGCTGCAGAAGGCTGGCAGCAGCCCTGTCTGCTCATTTAGCCTTCTGTATTACAGTGTCAGGGATATAAGAGCGTCTTCCTTTTTGGGATACCAGGCAGGACAGAAGAAACAGAAAACCTAGATTGCTCCTTCCGTCCTCACTTGCAGCTTTCTTTATGAAGGAACATTTTCCTCATTAAGAGGTTTCATCCAGTGGTGGGATTCAGCCGGTTCGCACCACTTCGGCAGAACCGGTAGCTAATTTTTTGTTGCCCAGGCCCAGAATGGACTTCCGGAAGCGGCATCCACACAGAGAACCGGTTGTTCACATATTTGAATCCCACCACTGGTTTCATCCCTGTTTCTCCCATGGATGACTGCTGCAAGGTGAAGAGTTACACAAAAGATCTCTGTGAGGATCTGCTGCCCTGGGAGCTGTACACAGCTTGGTAGCATCCCATATGCTGGAGATGCCAAGTTGTGCCAAGAACTATGTGTGCTGACTCATCTCTGTAGACGTCCACATCTAAGGCAGGAAGAGCATTCTGTTCTTGCCAACAGACTTTAGTTAGATCCTGTGGACCACACTGTTAAAAAAAAAAGAGTACAATTTGTTGTACAGAAGGAAGGTAAACATAAGAGTAAGTTCATCTGTCAGGTAACCCCAGTGTGGGCCACTTCTTTGCAATAGTGTATCAGGGCAGCTGAAAATCTTCTCACCATCTTCAGATATATGTTTTCTTCACAGAATATGTATCTGAGATATAGCAAGGAGAAGATTAAGCCTTCTTTCCCCCCCTTTTTGCATTCTAGTTAGACCAACATGGCTATGTAATTCACGTGGAGATGCCTTAAGAGTCTTGGATAGACAAGCATTGTAACCCACAAGCTATGCAACATCATTAGGAAACCTGAAGGGTCAACCATGATGAGAGGGTAGAATTGCAGAATTGTCTGTGATGACTTGAGTGATAGGGAGGAATTTGATAATGCAGTATATGGCATGTGAAGCTTTGCTAGCCAGAACTGTTGCAGAAAGGATAATGAAGGCCATGTTATAGTATACTTAGAGCATAAAAAGTGAGTGTTGTATGGGGCTCTGAATCAAAGGAACATGAAGGGATAAATACATCCTTTTTTTCTTTATAATATGCGGTCAGCTAAGTTACGCTATCATGGACTGTCTTTTACTTGGTACATTTTGGATGCCCTGGGGGTCTGGATGGCGAAGGCTTAGGTTTAATCCTAGACCAAATGGCAATAGATTTGGAGGGCCACATAGATTAAATATCTCCAGTCTTTGCTACTGGATGGCGTTGTACTGCCCTAGACAGAAATGGCATGCAGTTTGGAGATCCATCTAGATCCACGTCTCCTGTTCAAGGCCCTTTGTACAAATCTGTCTTATGAACCATTGTATCTGTTCCTGGATTGTGAGGCTCTATTTAACACTTGTACATTGGTCACCTCACCTCTGGCCTGCAGCAATGTAGTCTACAGTCTTTTGAAAATTAAGTACAGCTCATCAAAATGTTTGATTTTTCTCAACATATTGCAGTTTACAGGTAGTCCTCAACTTACGTATGACCATAGATGAATCCAAAATTTATGTTGCTAAGTGAGAAATTTGTTAAGCGAGTTTCGTCCCATTTTACAACTTTTCTTGCCACATTTGTTAAGTGAGTAACTGCAGTTGTTAAATTAGTAACACGGTCGTTAAGTGAATCTGGTTTCCCCATTGACTTTGCTTGTCAGGAGGTCCCCATGGGTGATCACATGACCACGGGACACTGCAAACCGTCATAAATGTGAGTCAGTTGTCAGCATCCGAATGTAACTCACATGACCATGGCCAGGCTGCAATGGTCATTAAGTGTGAGAAATGGTCATAAGTCACCTTTTTTCAGTGCCGTTGTAACTTCGAATGGTCACTAAGCAAACTGTTGTAGGTCAAGGACTACCTGTACTGATATTTGATCATTATTTCAACAATATTGATATATAAAGAAGATATAACAGAATAAGCAATTCATTCTGGAATCTCCCTTTACTCATCTAGGAAAAAAGGCTGTTAAAGAAATGGGCAACCTGAATCTGCTAGATTCAGATCATGCTTCATGAACTGAATCCTTGTCCACAGAGCCAATGCTAAGAATGAAAACCAAAACCAGGTCTGTTCACAGGCTCATCGTGTGGCTGACAAGGCACAAAAGGAACTAGGAAGGAAGGGCCACCAAGGAAATTTAGGCATCAACTGGTAGCATTAGATTTCTAAGCAGTATCATGTGTTCGGGACAGATGGGCCTCTCTGCCAGTAAATGTACTCATATGCACAATCCTGCTGCAGCTATAAGCTGCTGGTGAATGGCAAGGACCTCAGAGTTAGCATTTTGGGGCACCCTCCCCACATCCCCCCCCCAAAAAAACTCTTAAAAAGGCACCTAAAAGAGATACACATGATTATGCTCCATTTTCTCTGCTTATAATAGCAAACTATTTTGTTTCGTCAGGCAAAAGCCTTGATTCTGATGTTCTTTGTTATGAAGTGGTCCAAAGTCTAAAGAGAGGAATGGGATTTTCAATCCACAATGTAGCTATGCAACTGTATGCTGATTTAATATTTTTAATGACTGCTTTAAAAACGGATATAGATTATTTTACTTACTAAGGTAAAGCAGCCTCCCACCATTTGGTAGTTAGAGAGGTCCTGATTAGTCAGCTAATTGGGGTCCTGGCCTTTTCCCTTGTAAACCAAATAACCTTCCTTAGTAGTGCAAAAGTCTGAAATCTTGTGTATATTACTACTAAGACAATAGTAGTGAGAGGAGCTACAGTGCTGACTGTTAAAAGCAGGGCTTTTTTTCTCATAGAACGCCCAGAACGGAGTTCCGGCACCTTTTTTGGATGGAACCTTGTAGGGTAGGCAAGGCGGGTTGTATGACGTGTGTGAGTTCCGGCACCTTTTTTTTTTTTTTTTTTTTTTTTAGAAAAAAAGCACTGGTTAAAAGGAAAGACTTACAAGTAAGTAGGGCATTCTTGTAGAGATGGGGAGCTACTATAGATATACAGATATAGAAATCAAGTTAATACGTTCTTAGGTTGTTCATTCTTTTATGTTTTATGGCAGTTCATGTGCAGTACAGTGTTTGGGTAACATGATTGAAGGACATCAGTTTGAATAGGTCATCCTCACACTGAGCTAACAGGATGCTGTGCTGCTACAAAAATGTTACTTGTAGGAGTACAAGATCCTCCAAATGCAGCAATTGTGAAAAGAGTGATCAGACAGTTGACAGGATGAGTATCTGCAAATTCAATTGCTTTTTGAAGAAGGCTAACAAATGTTAAGCCATACCGAGAGCAGTCTGCAGCATGAATTCCACCACTGAATTGTTGAGCAGATGTTCCTCTTCCTATATTTTCATTTTCACGGGTGGATTCACTTCGGATTCCATAATATTATGGTATATAAATACTTATTCTTGCTTTCTTTATTCGTTTTCAGGAGCTCTCCCTGAGAAAGCAGAGTTGCTCCTTGACCCAGTTATGGATCAGGAATTAGAGAAACTGTAAGTACTTTTAAAATGGAGAACAACTAAGTGGTTAGGGCACCATTATTTTTCCTTTTAGGTGTCACATGAGAGTTCTTTCAGTTAATGTAAAAGCAATGGTAATTTTTCCTTTCACTCTAAAACGTGGTAGATAAGAGTTGAAATCAATTCAAGAAGCAAAGGAAAGCTCTTCTGTAATTTGTACATCCCTTTTAATTATTAAGACATCAGCTGGTTTTATTTATAAATACAGGTAACATCTTCCATATCATTCTTACAGCCTGTCATTTCAAATCAGCCTCATTCTGTCTTGTTCAGTAAAACCTACTCCTTGTTCATAACTTCTTTTAAATCCACTTTTATGATAGCAGACAATCTTGAGAGTAACTTCTGAGTGCATTGTTCCCAAATACTCTTGAATTTTTTCCAAAGTTAAGATTATTTTGCTCCACTCTGTATTAGTTTCTTCTCCTATAATTTTGATCTTCAGTTCTTTCGGGTTTCCTTTACTGTCCAATTTTCAAAGTCTTGTCATGTTTCCAAAAATCAACATTCTAATTACCCTTTTGCTGTTTATTCTAAAACATTTTTTAACTCCTTAAACTTGCAAAAGTTTTGCTGAGGATTGAAGGAAACTTACCCAGTGTAATGAAATTTGCTGCTCTAATAGTTCTTAATATCCATTCTTATATTGAATTGGATAATTCAACATATAACAACTTATATATTGGCTAACTTATAATTTTTTCATAACTTTTAAATTGGATAACTCTTATTTTGCATTTACAAAAGAGATACATTAAAGTTTTGAAGGAATTTCTAAGAGACAAAGAGAAAAGAAAATCAAGCACTGGGACATTATTTAAAGGGATCAGACATCAGTATTGTTAAAAGCAAAAGGAGGGAATATAAAGTTGGTTTATTTGATCAAAATAGATATATTGCTGTTTCTGGTAACTGTTAATGGATTTTTGTTGACCAGAACTGAAGGACAAGATTTTAAAGATCTGTTTATAAGCAAAAGATGAGATATAGGAAGAAGAGATCTTTGGTTGCATTTTCAGAGAAAGTTATAAGTTACTATGTTAAAAGCAAAGTAAAGGAATATAACGTTGGATTTATTTAAAGTTAAAATATGTTATTTCCGGTAAATTTTAATGGAGTCTCGTTGATTAGGATTGAATGACGCTTTAAAATTTTGTATATAGCTATATGGGAAAAAGAGATCTTTGTTATAGTATCAGAGGTGATAAGTTACTGAACTTATACTTGTGATAAAGAGGAAAGTCAATTCTTTATATATTTTTCTTTAATATGTATTTTTTCTTTTTTTCTCTACACTATTTTTTGTAATTGCTTTAGCTTGTATTAGTTTTTTAATCTATGTATCTGTAAATTTTAATAAAAATATTAAAAAAGAAGCATTGTGCAGTTGATAGGAATTATCAAGAAAGGAGCAAGCCTTCTTTACCAAATATTGGTTCATGCAAAAGAAAATTTCAAACAGCTCACTATTTCTATAGGGGCAATTTTCTGAGCTTCTAAGCAAAGGAGTTTAATCTCCAATTGTAAAGGTGACTGAAGGCTGCATTCCTCTTCTTTTTAGCAAATTGTTGATCAATAGATACTGTCACATATTCCCCAGTATGCTTTCACAAACTTTTATAGTGACAAATGTGAACAGAAATAAAGTAACAGCAGATTTTTTTTCCTTTTTTCAGGATTGCATCAATTTCAGGCCTTTCAGTATCCAATTCTAGCGCAGGCGGGGATGCAACAAACATGCCTTCACGTGCTTCGCCACGCATCTGTTCCTTTTGGAGGCCGCTACACCATCGTCGTAAAGTGGATACTGAAAGCGATGGCTCCACAGAAGAGACAGATTCCTCAGAGAACTGATAAAGGAGTACACGACATTTCACAGGTCCTTATCATCAAAGTGTGGGACTTAGGGAAACGGAGATGGCAACCTAGTGCAGTTGTAGGATCATACTGCTCTCTTGTGGCAAATTGATTGAAATACGAGAGCATTTGTTTCAGTGTTAAATTTAATTCTCAGTGTGGAGTTTGCATCACAATCCTTTGATCTCTGTTGTACACACAAGATTTTACCCTCTCTCTACATATGAACCCTTTATCATATGGCTCAGTATTAACATATTTTATGAAAAATCCAGATCAGAAAGGAAACGTATGGCTTTGATGAATGGGTAATTTTTTTTCACTGTGGGTTCAGGATGTGACCTATGTGTAGACAATAAAGAATGTTGCACTAGGAGGTAGGTGAACTGAGATTTCTTGCATCATAAGTTATATTGTAAAAAGTAGCAACTGCATCATTTGCTATTCAGATGTTTTTTTGAAAGGAAGTAAAAGGTAGTACCTAAAGAATCATGACAAAGATTTTTCTTCCACTCCTGGGGAAGTGAAATATGAATGTTATACAGCTGAAACTACAAGGCAATATTCCTTGCAGTCAAAAAATAAGTCATCATAATATACTTTGAGTTTTTTAGTGACAACATACCTGACAAACTTTCATTTTACTTTCACACTACTAGACCATTTAATTTGCACATCCTTCTTTTGATCCAATTTTCCTTCTTAAGAGTTTAGTATAGAAAATATGGAGGGGGTGATTTCTAACAACGCATTTTGCATTATTATTTGGAGCCGAAGAAAATAAGAACCACAAGGAATTGAGAACACAGGAATCCAATCTGATTTATTGGAGAGGAGGAGGAGTCCATAGCCCTCACCATGAAAACCCCGTAAAGCAGTGCCATAACTTTGGCCGCATATCACTTATGAATATTACGATGAATTTCAAGTACAGAGATGGCCCAAGCAGGGAAACCTCTTCCAATCTCTTTGAGTAAAAAGGCAGTGGTCTGATAGGAAGCTCTGCAAACGTCTTGCTGAGCAAGCAGTTTTAAATCTGCAACACTCGAAACTGGAGAGGGTATTTTTCAGAACCCTATGAATACAAAGGAGAAGCAAGCAAAGGGGGATATTTCTGGTCAGTCCATGCAGGCATTTATTTTCATAGGAAGTGCACAAGGAGTAAGCAGATTAATTGCACTAATGAGTTACACTAACGTGAAAGTGGGTAACCTCAAAGGACATTGGTAACCTTAGCTGCCTCTAGCAAGTGTGCCTCACTGAAACTCAAGACATCATTTCAATGTATTCTTGGCAATTAGGCTTCCTATTAAACGACAGGCTTGTCTTCTTAGGGGACACACTGGATTTGGTGGCAGTTTCCAGATAAACCCACTGTGCAGCAGCAGCAGCAGCAACAATCATGCAATTTGAATGCAAAATGGTTACAACAGTAAGCACCATTTCACAAGGAAATAATTCTCCCACTCTGCCGAAATGAGAATGCTCCAGTGGAAAAACGTCACTGAAACGTGGGATTCAGCATGCAGATGCAATGGGCGCTGTGGAGCAAAATACCTTTTATCATCCCAGGCATGAGATTAGCAATGTAGGCCGGGAAGGAGCATTTATCTGCTCCAGTTCCTCTCCGATCAATAAAGCTATTAACAGTTTATGAGAACAATCCCAGAAAGCATAGGGACAACAGTGACGCCTGGATAGGTGGAAGAAGTTTTCTTGAAACTGGTCTTGTTTCCGTATAATTTGCAAGAGAGCTATGGTGTTCAGTCAAGTCCATTATTGTGTTTCGGAAGGAAAGCAGTAGTAGCAGTGGTTGTGCAACAAAAGTGGGACATGGTGAACGGAGTGAATAGAGTCAACGCTCATTTCTCTTAACTTATGAAATAAAAGACAGCACCCAATGGACAACTGATTATAGGAAAGGTTTGATAGCCCTTCCTTGCTTATCGCTGAAGATCTCCAATCTCCTGCGTAAATTTATCATCGGTCATATTTGAAAAAGAAAAGCATCTTAACTAAGACCGAGAGTGCTGACCTTTCACTGCATGCTGTACGTTTGTGCTTTTCACAAGCCATTATTCTAAAGCGGTGCATCACACTGGTTCCTTAAGGCAGTAAGATTACTATGGGCTTCACTCTAATCTGGAGCATAGGTTATAGAGTCTCCATCAATGCAACAAGTACTGTAATTTGCCTCTGAATTCATGCAGGAGCGTGAAAAAATATTACACACTACTTTCCTGCTTCCACAATACTAAGTCCACCAATAGCAGTCGGGGAGAGAAAGAGAAATATAAAGAGCAGCACCACAATGACATCTGCACCCTATCTCAATCCATAGCAGCAGAGGGATGTTCTCTGGAAAGGCCCGTACTTCAGTCGCTGAAGGCTGGGTTTTGACAAAATATGTTTTCTAATACAAAACAATGTCCAGAAAACCTTTTTGAGTACAGGACAAGCATATCCGTTTCCTCTATTCTCAAGCAGCCCTCAGCTATGCTCAGCTCAGAAGTTATCCTGTAGAGTTCCCATGTGGTGTTTCCAAGTTCAAGTGGTGTTATCCCGATGGCCAAGAGATAAAATCTTCTAAATCATCAATATGAACCATAGCGGTCCTAAGGGTAGGAGGGAAAAGAGACAAAGAGAGGAGAAAAAAAATCACTTAACAAATTGTCTATAAACCTGCTTGAAGATTTCTAGGCATTTCGCTATGAAAACTAGTCCAAAGCTGATAAACAAAAGTTATTACTTATGAGGCAGTCATACCAAAAAACAAAGGTGATCCTGCTAAGATCTGAACGGTGAGGTGGTCCACAAAAAGATATTATTGGCAAATTCTATGCAGTCCTCCCAGAAATGTCAGAAAAAGATCAGCATGGGAATTTGTTTTAGCTTCGTTACTGGACAATTCTTTGAACACGCATGTTTACGTAATTAACACAAGTATAAAAGACCGCCTCCTACCAAATATCTCCCTTCGACCAGTCCGCTCCCACAGAGAGGGCCTCCTTAGGGTGCCGTCGGCCAGTCAATGCCGGCTGGCGACCCCCAGGGGGAGAGCCTTTTCTGTGGCAGCTCCTGCCCTCTGGAATGACCTACCCCCCCGACCTACGTACAGTTGCGGACCTGCGCCTCTTCCGCCGAGTCTTGAAAACCCATCTATTCCATGCGGCCGGCCTGGCGTTCTTTTGATTGGGCTTTGCTAGGGGTTTTATATGGGGTATTTTAGAGCAGGCTTTTTATTCAATATTTATTGTGATTTTATTATTGCCTGTTCACCGCCCTGAGTCCCGTAAGGGAGATAGGGCGGTATATACATTTAAATAATAAATAAATAAATAAAAACAGATGGAGTGCGGGCTTGAACTCAAGACTTGCACACCAAGCCTAAAGTAAGTCTGAACCAGAATGGAATCTGGGTCACTATTCAAGATAGTCCAAGGTGGTTCTTTCTTTTCTCTTGACCCATTATTAAGTACATGAGAAACATGAACCTTATTGTTCAAGAAAATGTGTTCACCAAACTTGCAAGTTGAATCTAATCAAAACTCCGGAACAACTTATGCACTAGCAATATGTTTTGTTTTGGGAAGATCCTTCAGTTTAATTTTTTCCGCTATTTTTATCCTTAAATTTCCTACCATTTTATATCTCACCATCAACCTCAGCAAAACAATATTGTACTGTCTACAATACAGAAGGTGTTAAGTGCTCTTATTGGGTCTCGTCCTGATGTCTGTGCTATGTTTGGGTTTGTTTTCATATGATTACCTCCTTTGGAGAGTTCAGAAGTCTCTTTAAAGATTTTAACTGCATACTATATAAATACAGTTCAGGTAGGGCTGCAAATCCCATAAGTACAGCATTAGTTAGGACAGTGATGGCGAACCTTTTAGAGACCGAGTGCCCAAACTGCAACCCAAAACTCACTTATTTATCGCTGGGTGCCAGGTGGGCATGGCCCACTGGGTGGGCATGGCTGTGGTGGTCATGGAAGTCTGGGTGGGTGTGGCCAAGGTGGGCGTAGTCACCTTGATCTTGCTCATAGGAAGGGATGCTTGTGGGGGACAGGCAGGGCTGGGGGAGATCCAGGGGGTCTCTGGCAGGTGGGGCGGTGGGCAGGAGGCTCATCCTGCGGGGTGAGGCGGGCAGGGCAGGGGTGCCAATGTCGCAGGGCAAGGTGAGCCAGGGGCCGGGGCTGCTGCCTGACACCATCGGTCTCCACACACAGAGGCCAGCGAGCGCATGGGGGCCGACAGTGTCTGTCAGCAGCCACAGCCTGCCGGCCCCTCGACTGGCACACTCTGGGGCTCCGCAGCCCGCCGCCAGCAGTTCAGAGAAGCCGCCTTTGACCTGGACGGTTGGCCGACAGCTGAGGAGGCGATGCAGTGGGTTGTGCCCAGGAAAAGGAGAGCATACGAGGCCAGGAAAGATGGGACAGGGAGGAGGGAAACCAGCCATGCTGGGATGCATCTGGCCACATGGGACCTGGGCGAGTTAGCAGGCGGCTGGTTGAAGAGGGATGGTTGCCATCTCTGGGGCATGGTGCGCGTGCCCACAGAGAGGGCTCTGAGTGCCGCCTCTGGCACACGTGGCATAGGTTCGCCACCACTGAGTTAGGAGATATATCTTGCTGTATTATCAATCTTTCTACTCAAAATCAACATTTTAACACTGATTTGCATAGAGTGAAATTATCCAACTGGATCCATGTAGCGTTATAAAATTTGCAAGTTCAAATTGACCATGAAAAATACAATCTTTCTTAAAGTGGACTAATCAACTATTTTGTCTTGGAGGTATTTTAATTAGTGCCTTTATAGCCCATATGGCAGAATTAAAGAATGTGATGCCCGTGAGCATCAAAATGTGCGCTAGGCTCCAGGACCCAGATTTTAAAACTGTCTTTCAAATTCTTCTGTTTAAAAAAACATATAGGAAAAAAGCATGTTGAAATGCAAATGGCCAGCCTCGGGCATTAATCATTATTTTCGGTAATGTTTTGGATAATGGCAACTCAAGGTCTTGTTTAGAAGCATGCTCAACTGCCCAGGAAAAAAAAAAAACTAGACACAGAGAGAGAACTCTAAGGAGGCAGAGGTGATAGGAATAGCAGTTTCACTCATTGTTTCGTATCCCCAATGGCATCCACAACACACTCTCAAAATATTAAAGAACTACGTAGTCTACACCGGGGGTAGTCAACCTTGGCTCTTTTATGACTCGTGGACTTCAACTCCCAGAATTCCTGAGCCAGCTAAGCTGGCTCAGGAATTCTGGGAATTGAAGTCCACGAGTCATAAAAGAGCCAAGGTTGACTACCCCTGGTCTACACTATCATATGAGGTTCTTCAGATATCACGTATGTTGTTCATGTAAGCACATTTAATCACCCATTTAAAAGCTCTTGTAAAATTTAATAGTAAATAGATGATGGGGAAGCCCGTGTTGTGCAGTGGTTAGACACTGGATTAGTCCTGAGGACACTTGGATTCTAATTCATCCACCACCACAGAAACTCATTGGGTGAGTATGGGCCAATGATTCTCTTTCAACCCAGCTTACAGCTTGCTATTGCTGTAACAAAATAAAATGAGGACAATGTACATCATCTTGATCAAGATAATATATATAAGTATGATAAATAACTTCCCTTTCACTTCTCACCTGCAGCGAGTTCATCACACCATTGGCCAGGACAGCCATCTTGCCAGCAACAGACTTTACTCCCTGCTTGAACTGAGCAATGTCAGCAGCAGGTAGTACATTTCCAATGGATACACCTCCTGCAGGGAAGGAAAAAAATATAAATATGAAGGCCGATAGATCTTCGCAAAATAAAGAAGCTCCTCTTATGAGAGAGAACTTAACTGCTTGAACTCACTCATTTTTACAAGTGTTACTCTACTCCAGACATGTCAAACACAAGGCCCGGGGGCCGGATGCGGCCCGCGAAGTGGTTTCATGTGGCCCGCGAAGCCATCCTGGAAACAGTGAGGGAACGGCCCCCGCTGCCTTGGCCCTGGCCCAGGCCGGCCGAGAGCCAATGTACAATTTTGTGGTGGCCATCTATGCTGAAATGCATTCAGTCTTAGCTCCACAAGGCCGTCTGGAAACAGCGAGGAACCAGCCCCTGCCGCGTCGGCCCCGCCCCCTGGGTGCATGCTGGGGAGGTGTCACGCTTTATGAGGAATGAAGAAATGCACCATCGCCTGGAAGTGGCCAGTAAATGGCCCTCACCTACTTCACATATCCGGCTTGATGGGCTCTGCCTTGGTCCCACCCCTTTCTGCCAGAGACCCTCAGATCTGTCCCACTCCTGCCCAGGCCCCCACAGGCACCCTTGATGCGAATGATGTAGAGCTGGCCATGCCCACCCAGTAGGCCACACCCACTCCACCCACACCCACCCAGTAGGCCACACCCACTCCACCCACACCCACCCAGTAGGCCGCACCCACCCGGCCCCCCGAGGGCAACCGCAATGCTGATGCGGCCTTCAATCAAATTGAGTTTGACACCCCTGCTCTACTCACTGCTGTATACCAACTGTCCTCAGTATGGAACTAATGGCAGCAAAGCCATGGCGCGAGTCATGAACTATCACAGCACAGTTCCAAAAGAATAATTCTTTTGTTTTTGATGGACATACCCAAATTTGCTGCTTCAGATTCTCCGAAAAGATCAACGGAACTAATGGCATTGCTTCCTGAGAGCTGCTGGAGTCGGGATCTGGCCTCATACTGGTGGAAATAAAAAGACTTTTAAAAATAATGGAAATAAAAATGTTTTTAAAAATAAGGGGGGAAAGCTAATACCCGTGTTTCCCCGAAAATAAGACCGGGGCTTATATTAATTTTTTGCTCCAAGAGACTTATTGGGACTTATTTTCCGGTTAGGGCTTACATTCAGGAAAATATGGTACTAAACGCTTCCGTCTGGCTGACGAACTTAACTGGGGCTTATTTTTGGGGTGGGGCTTATATTACGAGTGTCCTGAAAAAAAAAATCAAGCTAGGGCTTATTTTCCAGTTGGGCCTTATTTTCGGGGAAACAGGGCATCAATCAGGAACACTGCTATTCACAATGGTCAGAAATTGGCCTCTGTGGGCAGAGAAATCATAGAAAACCTACCTCAGCATCAACTTCTCGTCCAAAGAACATGTCAGATGAGATGGCTTTGGCACCCGCAAACTTCTGTCGAGCTTCGTTAGACTCTGCTACTGATGCCTTGCTATCCGTTTCTCTTCTGTTGGTCGGTCTGAGTAGGGGAGAAAAGCACTGAAATCTTTCACTGACTATACATTTCAAGCAGATCCCCCCCCCCCTTACTCTCCATTCACACAACTCTGCGTGAGAGCAAAGGACTGTATTCCCCTTCCTTTACCTGTCACCAATGGGTCGGATGCTTGAGACTGTGATGTCTATCTCCTCTTCTCTTTTGTCAAGTCCCCAGGAGGGCATTTCTGTTTCCCACTGTGAGCCAAAACCATCTCCCAGTGAGAATGGATTATCTTTGTACCTAGGAACAAATGAGAGAAAGGAATCTACGCAGGCCAGATAGAGAAATGCTAACAGAACTAAAAACTCAGCAAAGCTTGGTCGTACTTGGGTGGTCCAGATGTGAAGCTTCCTGTATCTTCAAAGAGGCCCAGCTGAGACCGAGAGGACTTTACACTCGCTGGTGTTTCTTGTTCTATGACTTGCATCTCAGACAGGACAGAATGCGAAATGGAACTAGAAGAAACAATGCAAAGTTAAAAGGCCTGGCAAAACTCCATACTTCCAAATATTTCTTCAACACTAGAATTACCCTGGCATATATCACTTTCCACTTACTTAAAACGAACTGCTTTTGCCACTTGGGTGATAGTTCATTTAGTTTAAAGAGAGCCTTCTGGATATTTTCATGATCCTTTTGGTTTTCCCCACCCTAAATAGTTGAACAGCATTCATAATTTTGGCTGGTTCACTACTTAGTTCTAAGACAATTTGTCTATGTACAAATTAGAACGTATCGGTCTCAATAGTGAACTTTGAGGGACCCTAGTTCTTACTTCTATCTGTTTGAGAAAACGGCCCATTCATTCCTACACTATTTGTTTTTTATCAATTAGTAATCCATAAATGTACAGGCCTGCTTAGTTTAGGACAGCTAAGTTTGCTGAACAGCTTTTGATAAGATTGTGACAGACTTTATGAAAATCCAACTATACAATAGCAACAAAGTTCTTTTCAACTTGTTTACTTGCTGATACTCTAAAACAGGGATTGACATCTTAAGGCTCATGAGCTGGAAGTAGCGCACCACTCAAAATCATCTGGTCCATAGTCCCAAATATAAATATGTATGTATGTATGTATGTATGTATGTATGGTCATGTGAAGTACACCCTCTTTGAGTTCTGGGTTTTTTGTATATTCGTACATAGTAAAAATCACTTGGTCCTTAGCAGTTCTTAAAAGTAGGTAAATACAACTTCAGATTAACAACGTGACATATTACACCATGTCATCATTCATTTTACAAAAAGAAAGGTAAAATGGAGAGACCATATGTGAAAAACTAAATACACCTTATGATTCAACAGCTTGTAGAACCACATTTAGCAGCAATAACTTGAAGTAATATTTTCTGTATGACTTTATCAGTCTCTCACATCATTGTGGAAGAATTCTGGCCCACTTTTCTTTACAACACTGCTTTGCTTCATTGAGGTTTGTGGACATTTGTTTATGCACAGCTCTCTTGAGGTCCTGACACAGCATTTCAATTGGGTTGAGGTCCGGACTTTGACTGGACCATTGCAACACCTTGATTCTTTTCTTTTTTCCACCTCTCTGTTGTAGATTTGCTGGTGTTCGTGGGATCATTGTCCTGTTGCATGACCCAATGTCAGTCAAGCTTTAGCTATTGGACAGATGGCCTCACATTTGACTCTAGAATACTTTGGTATATGGAGATGTTCATGGTTGACTAAATGACTGCAAGATGCCCAGGTCCTGTGGCTGCAAAACAAACCCAAATCATCACCCCTCCACAACCGTGCTTGATATGAGTTGTTTGTGCTGATATGCTGTGTCTGGTTTTCACCAAATGTGACACTGTGCATTATAGCCAAACATCTCCACTTTGGTCCCATCTATGCAAATGACAGTGTCCCAGAAGTCTTGTGATCTGTTCAGAAATGGTGGCGGCGTAGCCTTTGGTCCTATATGAAGAAGGCTGCCGAAGTCTTCTTTAAAATAATCTCCAAAAGAATTTTTTGTGGAATCCATGCAAAACTTCTTTTAAAACCTGTTTTGCTCCCTGTGCTTAGTTACTGATTACTATTGATTTGTTTGCAACAGACCTTAAGCTGACTGATCCACAGTGTAAATTTCCCCAAACTCCCTCGAGTTTCTTGTCGTTTAAATTACATTACGTTAGGGACTTTTCAGTCTTCTTATACTGAGCTTAAATTGAGTGAAAAACTAGATATTTTTGATGGGAAGTCAACAATTTCACACTGTTGTTTATAAGAACTTTCAGGTAGATGCCATCAGAACCTGATGATTTGTTACAATGTCATCTCTCAAGCTGACCTACTACACCTTCCGTTGTTACTTCAATTAGTTTTAAAGTTTCCAATCCTCTACCTAAGAAAATCAATACAAGCTCAGGCAGCTTCCCTATATTTTCTGTAGTAAAGACAGATGCAAAGGACTTGCTCAATTTCTCTGCAGTATCTATATCTTCCCTGAGAATCTTCTACTTTTCTGGTCCAGTTCTTTTATCAGCTGGTTTTCCGCTTCAAAAACATTTAAATAAGTTCTCAGTAAATTCTTGATAGTTTTTGCCATGCTGTCTTTATTTTTCTTTCTGCATCATCATTTATTTTATTTACTTATAAAATTTATAGAATGCCCATCTTCCCTCACTGTAACTCTTGGCAGCATCAGCATCAGCGTCATCGTCATCCTTATTATCTTCTTTTATTACCCTTTTCTATTATAGTTTGTGCTTTATTTGTTAAAAAAGGATTTCCCTAACTTGTACAGATTTCTGAAAACTATTTGAATATCACGTTAGCCTCTTCTTGGATATGGCTGACTTTTCTTACTGCAACTTCTTACTGTAAGGGCCACAATGTTAACCAATTGGCACCAAGGGGGTTGAATATATACAGCATCCAAACAGACTTTGGAAATAGCCAAGGCACAGATCAGGCCTGCTGAGACTCCTAAGTGCTTCATGCCAGGCATGACATAAGTGGTGAGCCAGGCTTTTATTCTCCAATAAAGTAAATTACCTTCTGGACACCAAGCCCATGCCTAGTCTTTCAGCCTGCTCACGCTTCTTCCCTTCTAGGTTTTGAAGTTTCTTCTCCTCCTTCTTCCGATCAATTTGAAGCTCTTGATAGGCCAATCTCATTGAGGCCACTCTGTGAGAAAGATACCACAAGCATCACCAAACCATACGAGTATATATATATATATATATTCTGGAGGTTAATACAACTGCCTAGCATGCAGGCTGCCCAGGTTCGAATCCCATAGAGGGTATGGCTAGCTGATGAGAGCAAAATAAGCTCGAAATAGCTATTCTAGTCTCCCATTTAACTCTTTAACTCTTTGTCAACAAAAAAAGAAATTTGAATTTGTAATGTATCGCAGTAGCGACTTGAGCCTGCTTAACGCCCCTAGTTTGGGGGGCTGCAAAGCAAAAGTGATTATAAGTAGAACTGCAGTATAGCAGTCAAAATACCAAGGTGCATCAATCAGACCGGTCTGTCTGGAAAAAACTCTCTCTATCTCTATATCTATCTCTCTATCTATCTTTCTATATCATCTATATCTATATCTATCTCTATAGCTATATCTATATCTATCTGTAGGTAGGTAGGTAGGTAGGTAGGTAGGTAGGTAGGTAGATAGATAGATAGATGATAGATAGATAGATAGATAGATAGATAGATAGATAGATAGATAGATAGATAGATAGATAGATAGATAGATAGATAGATAGATAGATAGATAGATAGATAGATATAAAGTATCACAAACCAGGTTCATGGGCAGGCACTGCCCATTATTTTATTTATAAATGCTGAGGTTTGGAGATGGCCATCACATCTTTTTCCATGTTTCGAGAGTTCATTCTCCAGTTCAATCCCCGTGTGAGCAAATCTAGGCATATCCTAACTTAAGGATGGCTACATATAAAAGCCACTCACATCGACTCCTCCGCTTCCTTCCTGTACTCAGCTGCTTGTTGCTCTTTCAGCTTTTCCGCCATCTGGGCTTGCCGTTCGACTTCCGTAAAACTCTGGCTGCTCACTTTTTGAGCTCCGAGACCTTTTTTGGCTCCCAGCTAAAGTAAAGGAAGCAAAATAAAAAAAAAATTGCCAGGAAAGCAAAGAAAATGTGAAAGTCACTGAGCCTGAAACATCAGAGGAATTTACATGTATTACAGCCGGGGTAGTCAACCTTGGCTCTTTTATGACTCGTGGACTTCAACTCCCAGAATTCCTGAGTCAGCATAGCTGACTCAGGAATTCTGGGAGTTGAAGTCCACGAGTCATAAAAGAGCCAAGGTTGACTACCCCTGTATTACAACAACCTATGCAAAGGCACAACAGAAACTGAGATGTCTGAATATCATGCCATTTCAGAATTACTTTATTACAGAAAACGAAGATATAAAACAATGTCCTCAATTTTGCAAGCTGTGCTGCATGAACCAAAAGCGGAGGGGGGGGGCAGGGATTTGGAGGAGCATCTAGTATCTTTTCCCCAAAACATAAATATGTTAATTTCTGAGGTGAGGAAACCATCTGCCCATGACAGTTAACCCACGCTAAAAATAAATGCAGGGTCACTAAATCCATGGCATTAAGAGGACCATTTCAAACTATTAGTATGCAGAAAGGTTTCCAGAGAACTGGATGATGCTGCCCACCAAGAGCAGAGAAAATGAAGAAGGAGGAGGAGGGAAATCTTCATTAGCTTGCACAAAAAAACAGGCAGCAGCCACAGGAGAAAAGGAAGTCCTTGCAAAGGGTCACTCAGATGGGGCACAGCTATGCCAGAAAAAGCAAGCAGGCGCATGCCACAGAAAGCCAACGTCTCGGACAGCAGACTTACCCCTTTTTTTGCTGCACCTGCCTTCTTCTTTCCAATAAGGGAAGGCTTTATTTCTGCAATAAAGACAACCAATGAAGGGTGGGCTCTAGCTGCTGGGAATACTAATAACTCATCACAGCATTTCAAAACTTTTATGGTTAAAAGACTACCGTGGCCAAGTGTCCTATAAACATGGTTAATATACCCCTCAGAACCAGCAGCAGCACAGATTCAGCGTCAATATGACCAGCCATGACATGCATTTTCAAATTAGTCACCACTTGGGCCTCTCCTTCCAGGTTAAGAAAATGATAGAATTATGAGACTAAGATGTGGTGACTTGCTACGCAGCGAGCTCAGAAGTGTCCGTGGAAAGAGCCCAGTAGAAACAAAGCATTGCTGTAAATTTAAATGAGGCATATGTCGCAGGTTGCTCGGTAGTTCCCCACACAACCAAAGCAGGTAGAATATAACTGTCCAAGTGGTGCCACCTGTATCCATTTGACTAATTGCCAAAATTCCAGAAGCAAAATGTAATCTAAATTTGACTGCTAAGTAAGAGCAATTCCTTCCACGTTGTGTTGAGATCTTAAAAGATGCAAGACAGATAAACTCAAGAGCCGGAAGCAGAACCACAGAAATGGACGGCAAATAGTCCATACAGAGCCAGTTTACCTCTGGCCGGAGTTGCCCCTTGTGGAGACAGACACATGGATGCGTCTGAAGGAGAAAGAAACACGCATGTATTTGATTCTAAAAAGAGGATGTTTAGACGAAGGTGGAGCGTACAAGTCTGACCTTCAGCAAGATATCCTACACAAGACTGTACTGTGGTCTACAAACCTAGTTCAGACAAGATATCTCATCTGGCAAATCTCGGAAATACTGAACAGACTCAGAGAGAAGCTAAGAATATTACTTGTCAAAATGCATCCAAAAACTTGGATTTGGCTTTTTTTTGCTGATATGCTTATCCGTGACTGTTTACAATGATACTTTTTTATAAAACACCTGTATTTTTCTGAAATATCTATTTTTCATATATACTCACGTATAAGCAGACCCTTGAAATTTAAACCAAAATACCATAAAAAATGCAGGTCACCTCATCTGCAGGTGGCACATTTTTTATGGTAGTTTGGTTAAAATTTGAGGGATGATTTATACGATATATTTCATATATTAGTTGATTAATAAATATACAAAATATATCACATGTACTCACATGTAAAATGATATTTAAATCAAGATAGTGTGTTTAAAGGTTTTTCTTCCTATTAGGATTCAGGGCACCTCTCATATTCCTAAATGAAAAGAGCATGGATGTTATGGAAAGTTGTGGTTTTTTTCCCCCCTAAGGATATTTACATCAAAGTGAATGGAAGCATAAAAATAATAGACGTGAGGTATAAATAATATATAAGACCATGACATTAGAATCAGGCCACAGTCTGGATTAGTTGGATGTGACTCTTGAAGAACAAGCCAAGGCTGCATCAGCTTGCTACTACCTCAATCCTCCTGAGAAATATTAGCTGAGGCTACAGAATCACAGGGATTTCAATAAATTCTGGGGAAATCCTTCTGATAGATAACCTATTTAACAGGGAATGAAACTGACTCCGGCTGTTATCAACTCTTCAGAATTAAAACATTTAAAAATAGAAGCTGGATGGCTTCCTGTTAGAGATAATTATAGCCACCTCTGGACAGCAAGGGATTAGACCCGTTGACATTTTAACCTTTCTTCCAACGATTCTACAGTTTCCAAAAAGATAAAATCTTTGTTACTCAGTTCCTATTCTAATATCGCAATAAGCAGTTCAAAATGACAACTATTCATCTTCTCAACCCAGTGTAGCATCTGAAATAAATCGATGGTCAGTGCAAACCACCTGAAGTGAAAATGATGATTGCTGGTAACAGTGTGCATTGAGGAAAACAGAGGAGATACCTATACTTACCAACAGAACCTTTGGGAGAGGTGCTCAGCAACTCAATAGATGGACCTTGGTCAGCCTCTACGGAGGGAAAAAAAAATCCCCAAACTGTGATATTCTAGAAGCACTACACATGCACCAAATACCACAATTCCATGAAGAAGCTACTGAAATAAACTGAAGGACTTATCAGAGAGGCGCTTACAGCAAATGACTGATTGAGCGAATACCAATTTGAATCTATGCCTTATTGTTACTCTTTATTGTTACTCTACTGACTGTAACCATGGCTTACTGTAACATAAAAATGGGGATACTGGGCTAACAGTTTCTAGCATATTCCTAGTTTTAATGCTCCTAGGAGCTAATAAAGGAAAGTAATTAACAGAAAAGAGCTTTACATGCCATTACAACTTTGTTTATCTACAAAGTTTAGCTTGATCCTGCTTTCTCAACAATCTATAATTAAAACAAGCTATTATCTCAGCTAGGTGTATGAATACAGCCACCTATCAGTTAATAGACACGCTTCTTTCATATATCATACATTTATCCTGTTGGAATACAGAATTGCTGAAATGCTCAGTTCGTGAAAACAAAATAAAGCTACTACATGCATCACTGAACGGATTACATAGTTTTGGTTTATCAAAACATACAGTCTGCATGACGTGGATTGTCTGCTGATCATCAAGCTTAATAGCAATCAAAGTTCATTCCACCCAGTGGAGATATTTAATACGGAAAGAGAAACTAAGTATCTGGCTTCTGCTTTGGTACTTACGAGGCACCTCATTATTTTCAGATGGCTTTGTTGGTTTCTCCAATTCTGATGTGGACTCTATTGAACTCTGCTCTATCTTAGCCACATCCCAGTTATTACACGCCTTAAAGAAAACAGATCAGTTCTTAGAAAGGCTCAACAAGGTTAATTCATAACTCAAACAAGATCTGGACTAATAAGCCAACATTGTAGACAGTGAGTATTACTACTTTCTTAAAGATAGGTCCCATTCTAATAGTGTTGCCACCAACCATCAATTATGACCCTATCACCAAACAAAAAATATTCGAGCCATGAGGTATAGGCAGGTAGTCCTTTTCTTACAACAGTTTGTTTAGTGACCTTCGAAGTTACAACGGCACAGAAAAAAGTGACTTATTATCGTTTTTACACTTACGACTGTAGCAGCATCCCCAGGGTCACGTGATCCAAATTCAGAGGCTTGACAACTGACTCATATTTATGACGGTTGCAGTGTCCCGGGGTCATGGGTTCACCTTTTGCAACCTTCTGACAATCAGTCAGTTGGGAAGCCAGATTCACTTAACAACCATGTTACCAACTTAGCAACTGTAGTGATTCGCTTAACAACTGTGGCAAGAAAGGTTGTAAAATGGGACAAAATTCACTTAATTCACAGAAATTTTGGGGTCAATTGTGGTTGTAAAGTCGAGTATTACTTCATTTCTGATACTAGCCAGCCAGTCACTTCCAAGAAATTCACAAAAAGGGAATGACACAATGTGCATAGTCTAATGGCATTATATTGGGCTTGAACAAAGAATACAAAGGAACTTTTATTAAGAAGAATTGTCCGAATGGTTTGCATTTCAGTGAAAAAATACAGGCTTCACACATATAATAGTGTAAAATCCCAGTTCCTTTAATGGGAACAATCTGTTACCTGACAGATTTGTTGGGACTTCAACTCACAGGATTTCTGACAATTTCAACATCTGGAAGCCACCAGGCTGGGGAAAGCTTTGAAGATCAACTGGGTCCAATACTATTGCACATAGCACTATCCCAATTCATAACAAATCAGCTTCATATATATGATGACAGCTCAGAATTGCAATGGAAAAAAAAATGAAAATGCCAATTTCTGACCAGGTTGTCAATTCAAATGGTTCACCATAAACTAATACTCATTTAAAAGGTACACTTTACGTAGTCTTGGTAAACAACTCTAACTAGGCACAGGAACCCATTCACTAAGTGATGTGATCATACAGTAAAAATATTATATGACCATATCATATCACAATGCCAGAACTAGTTGCAGTTGTTAAGCAAATCCTGTGTGGTTGTTAAGCATGACATCACATGATCACAACAGTTTCTCCATTAACTTTTGTTTGTCGGAAACTGGCAGTAAAAGTTGAATATAGTGAACACGTAACATGCTGTAACAGCCACAAGCTTCAAGAACTGGCTGTAAGTCTCCTTGTTTAGCGCAGTCATAACTTCAAATGGCTGCCGAATGAGTGGTCGCTAACCAAGGATTATCTGCATTAAGGAAAACTCATCAGACAAATTCTCCAAGGAAGATTTCCAATTGAAAAGAGCAATTCAAGTTGGCTCAACTCACCTGTGTGTGCTCCAAGAAGAAATCAGCATCACTCCTTTCCAGAGAGTGGCCAGGAATCCCACTTAAGCCATCAATCAGGAGCTAAAAAAGGAGAGGATCATCTATGGATTTTTATAGCAAATCTTATAATTTCCCATCGCCCCCCAACAGTGCACAGACTTATTAGTCCTTACATCATTTCCATATTTGGCCATGGCAGCACTTGCCAGCTGCTGGATCTTCTCTCGGTACATGTGAGCAGCACGGCTATTATACTTGGCAGGGGCATCTGAGGTGATACAGCCATGCTGGCAGAAAAAAGCTGTCTGAAAACAGAGAAAATACAGTTGGTTTTTTTAGGATCGAAAAGAACAAACTGAAAACTAGATAATATTTCCAGATACACTGTAAATATGGAGCGACTGAGCTTCAGTATTAGAAACATTGAAAAATACTGAATATTGAAAAAAATTACCATGTAATTTTTAAAAAATAGCTTGTTAATAAATATTCACCAAGTTATTTACCGGGTACCCAATCACAGCATTCTCCCAAAAAAGGAATTAAAAAAAAATCCAATGCCCATCTAAATCAGAGAATGCCATTTCAACTGGTCCTTACCGCATTGGCATTGCTCCCCACTTGCATACACCTCAACTGAAACCAGCTCCAGTTGGAGTCAAGCTCTGTAGACCTAAAAGGGGACAAGATTGGCATTATATATTATACACAAATTCACCATACAGGTATCAAGGATTTCCAAAAGCCAAAATGCCCTTCTGTCACAATATAATCTGTTGTCCTGTCAAAAAACAGTACTTTCACTTCTCTTAGGACAATACTTTCACACAACAGATAGGAAAAAGCTAGCACATGCCAAGGTTTTAATCAATTTGCAGGAACATAAAGATCACCTTGTTATATCAACTTTCCCCAAATTATGCCCTCCAGAACTGCTGGCACTACCAGTTTGACTATCCAGGGCACTTGGTTTAGGGAATGCCCTGGATAGTCATGATATTTCTCCAATGCAGAATTCTTCTAATTTTTTTTCTATCTAACAAAATTGGGAATCTGATTTATTCACCAGATTTATATGCCTTCACAATCATAAACAGGTTTTTGGCAGTTTGCAAGACCAAAAGACGTAAGAATACAAAAAATATATCAGAAAAGGCAAAAAAATAAAAATAAAAAAATAATCTCCCAACAGCCTGGTATTGTGCCCCCAAAGCTCTCTCTTTTTTTCCAGGAGGTAAATGTTGGGCACAAACAACTCCTCAATGGGAGACCATTCCAAGGGGCAATCCCTATCACAGAAAAAATAAATGCTTCCATGTTCACACATACATACACCTTGACCTCCTCAAAATAGTATACAAGCAACTGCTTCTCCTGGCACTATTGGATTGGTCAATGAAAAGATGAAGTCTTAAGGGTAACCTGGTGCCAATAAAGATATTTATAGACTAAAACCAGCTGTTTGGATTGCATGCAGAACTTAACAGAAAGCCTATGGAGGGCTCCTAAAGCAGAGGTACTGTGTGCCCATCAGCCAACTCATTTTATAACATTTCAAACCCAAAACAAATAAGCTAAAGCTATAGTTTTGACAATATAAACAGGGCAGGGAATTTGTGACTGTTGATGGTTCTGAATTACAACCTGCAGCATTCCTCATCACTGATTATACTGGACAGGGCTGCCGATCCAATGCACTGGCAGAGCCAGTGATTCTTTATACCTACCTACACTATAAAGTAATACTGCAATATAAATAATTTAACACTCTTGTTAACACTCTCTTAACAATCTTCTGTGAGTAGGTCTCTAATTTTTCAGACTTCATAAATACATTGAAATGAGATAACAATGAAGAGGAAAAAAACAAAATGCACCATTTAATAACTAGTTCTCTTTTCACAGATGTCCATCATTTGTTAACTATTCCAAAACAACTACTTACACATGTTAAATAGTTAGGGAATTATTAAGAATGAAAATGTTTTATAATCATTGCCTAGAAGCAAATACACAAAGAGATAGAATGTGGAAGAATTTGTATGTAGGACAATGCATATTAGAATTTTTAATAAATATTAAGAATAAGGACAAAAACTTAATGAATGCATTTGCACATCATGTAAGCTGAGAATAGGGACAAAAACTTAATGAATGCATTTGTGCATCATGTAATGCTTATTGAAACACTGTACTTTATAAATGCAAATGGGTGTGACCAACAAAATGCAGACAACTTAAGTGGGGAAAGGAGAAGCCATTTTATTCAAACAAGGGATGATGATGAATAAGTCAGAACTCTTTGTCATATACATCATCAAGCAAATCAAGGACAAAGCATCTATAGTTTGCTAATCAGTTGTTGTGCATAAGTAAGCAACACAACAAGTATATGGCCTGCATTGTCAAAGTCAAAGTCTCCAAATAAGTCATCCATAGAATTCAGAAAGAGCATTATCACTGAAAAGAATCTGATGATAAATAAACCAGACTGTCTTAAAACATGCAAAACTATACTCAATGAGGTAGAGGAAAGATTTATAGTAAAAGAAATGATGAATCTGACATTTTCTAATGTCAATTATTCAGAGCTTGGAAGAATTATTTTTTTCTACCTTTGAGTAAGTGTTGACTTCTAACAACTGCCTGGACAAGCCCCTGCAAGTTTTCTAAGCAAGATTTCAGGATAGTTTACTTTGCCTCATTCTTTCTAGGACTGAGAAACAGTGACTGGTTCAAGGTCAACCAGCTGGTTTTGTGCCTCAGGCAAGAGTAGAACTCAAAGCTTCCAGCCTGACACTTTAACCCGACACCAAACTGGCTCTCAAAGATACAATACAAAGTACCAGAATCATGCCACCTGGTACATTTTTAAGACAACAAAATTGCAGGATAGAAAACAAATAGGGAGTTTAAAAACCGTTAGGCTAACATACTCAAGAATGTATACACCAATGCAGTTATTTGATATGATAAGAGACTGGGATTGGGGAAATAAGATCGTACCAAGTTAGCTGCCCTTGATCATCTGTCAGACATAAATTATTAATTCAACTGAAATAATCCCCTAGGCAGGGGGTTGGAATGGATGACCTCCAAGATCCCTTATAATTATAATAATAATAATAATAATAATAATAATAATAATAATAATAATAATAATAATAATAATAAAAAAGTTGGAAGGAACCTTGGAGGTCATCGAGTCCAACCCCCTGCCCAGGCAGGAACCCTACACCATTTCAGACAAATGGCTGTCCAGTCTCTTCTTAAAAACTTCCAGTGTTGGAGCATTCACCACTTCTGGAGTCAGGTTGTTCCACTGGTTAATTGTTCTAACTGTCAGGAAGTTTCTCCTTAGTTCTAGGTTGCTTCTCTCCTTGATCAGTTTCCACCCGTTGCTTCTCGTCCTGCCTTCAGGCGCCTTGGAGAAGAGCTTGACTCCCTCTTCTTTGTGGCAGCCCCTGAGATATTGGAACGCTGCTATCATGTCCCCCCTCGTCCTTCTCTTCGTTAAACTAGACATACCCAATTCCAGCAACCGTTCCTTATATGCTTTAGCCTCCAGTCCCCTAATCATCTTTGTTGCTCTTCTCTGTACTCTTTCTAGAGTCTCAGCATCTTTTTTACATCGTGGTGACCAAAACTGGATGCAGTATTCCAAGTGTGGCCTTACTAAGGCATTGTAAAGTGGTATTAACACTTCACGTGATCTTGATACTTCCAACAGAAGTATCTACATATTCTATTCTACAATATGTAAAGGATTCTGTACCCATACAGAAAAGAAAACTCAATTGCCCTCTTACTTGCAGGTAATTAAGCTAGATCTGCTCGATACAAAAACACGATTACTTATCTAATCGGGCAAACGATGTGGAATGCTAATTCATCTAAGCCAGTGTTTCTCAACCTTGACCATTTTAAGGCATGTGGACGTCAACTCCCAGAATTCCACAGCCAGCATTGCTGGCTGTGGAATTCTGGGAGTTGACGTCCACATGCCTTAAAATGGTCAAGGTTGAGAAACACTGATCTAAGCAGCTCTGGATACTATTTTAACTCGCTTTAGCCGACATCCAAGCACGACTTACCGAATGAAGCTGACATGAACGCCCAGCGAGCGGTGGATTCCGGAACAGTCGATACAAAGAAACACCCCATAGGTGATGCTGGCCCAGCTCGGGTTCTTTGCCCCGCAGTCAAAACAGGACTACAAGAAACAGCAACAACAAAAAAGGTGAGTTTTAAAATTAACGGATCTCCCAGTAACGGAGAAGCCGGCTCGTGGGGTCTTAAACCGAATCCGTCGCCTAGGCAACCACTCGTTCCCGATTAGCAGCTGCTACTCCGATGCCGGACCGCTATGCGACAACCACTCGACTCCAAGGCTCGTTGCTACATTCGGGTGCGGAGTCCAGGGGTTACCGGCGAGGACGGCGGGGCGGGGAGAGAGAGATACGGGTCAATCCCGCTCTGAAACGTCTCGCGATCCGGACAACCACCATCGAGCCCTCAGCCCACACGCTTTAAACGTCCGTACCTTATTGGCCGGCGCAGCTCGCAGACGCTTGAAAAGGGTCTGGATTTCCATCCGGCTGGGCCCCGCCGCCATGTTTTCTTTCTCCCAGCATTCGCAGCGCTCGGCAGCCGGTCACAGCGTGGGCCAATCCGCGTGAAGTGGGCGGGCTTCTGCGGACGGGTCCCTCTCAGGGTCAGTTCAGAGCGCGGGCGCCATTGACAGTCGGGGCCAAGTACTTGGCAAGAAGCAGGATGGCTGCCTGCCAAGTTGCCGGGGGACAGAGGACCATGGCCAAAGCCTGTTCTGCCCTCAAGTGCCCCGACTGAACCGTGCAAACGGTTTATTTTTCCACAGGTCTGAAGAGTTACCGCAGCCTTGTCTTCCCCTCAAAGCCTTCGACCACTCAACCCGGGGGGGGGGGTGAGGGCGGGGCCTAATCAGATGGGGGCGGGGCTTTGTGACAGGTCCTGTGCAGAGATTGAATTTCTTTCCTTCTTTTTTTTTTCGTTCACTATACACCAGGGGTAGTCAACCTTGGCTCTTTTATGACTCGTGGACTTCAACTCCCAGAATTCCTGAGCCAGCACAGCTGGCTCAGGAATTCTGGGAGTTGAAGTCCACGAGTCATAAAAGAGCCAAGGTTGACTACCCCTGCTATACACCATACACCAAAAACTACATAAACATAAATATTTTCTTCTAACAGAACAGTGCTTTACATTTTAAATATTCTTTACATCTTATTTAATAAAATTTCTTTCCTTCTGTCGGCTTTCCCAAAGACCCTGAGAGCTGAGGAAGGAATGGATGTTGGCTGGGAATCGGGCTGAACCAGGCCCCGAGAAATTGTGGATCCCCGGCTCTGGCGCCTGCCTGTGCTCTCAGCACTTTAGTCAAGAGGAGTTTGAGATTGACGGGGAGGGGAGGGGGGGGAACAGAAGAGAATGAAGGCTGGAGTGATCCCATCTTTTGTTTTCCTTTAAGTCAGGGGTCTTCAAACTTGGCCCTTTTGTGACTTGTGGACTTCAACTCCCAGAATTCCTCAGCCAGCGTGCCTGGCTGAGGAATTCTGGGAGTTGAAGTCCACAAGTCACAAAAGGGCCAAGTTTGAAGACCCCTGCTTTAAATTATAATTGATTATTTCAGTTTGTGTGGCTGCCCATCTCCGTAAGCGACTCTGGGCAGCAAACAATCTTAAAATCCATCATGAGTACAAAAATCAAAACACAGCAGCCAAAGAGAAGGTCGTTACAATCTATGGTTGTTAGTACAATGAGGAGAAAGGACCCTTCAGTATGCTAAGTCAGGGCTGCCGCAACCCAGAATTTGCAAGTTATGCACTGCAGAAAGGTTCCATGACACAAGAGGGTGCCAAATTACATTTTAAAAATACTTAATTTCTCACACTAACCCTGTGTGCTCACTTACATTAGACTTAACTTCTTCTGGAACAAGGGCTGTATGTTGATTCAGAGAAACCACACACCTTGCACAATCTGAAACTATGAGTGCCTCCAGTTCACATATTGCTGTAGTGCCAGGAAGCTCCGCCTCACAAATGTGAGCTGTGCCAAGCCTCCTTCTGTGCAGTGACACAGGTGTCTTACAGATCAGGGGTGGCCCTGTACTGTGAATATTGCATGTCAGTCTCAGTCTATTATATAATAAAATAATATATATTATTACCTAAACCTAATATTTTAATTTTTTATGGGATTTCTGAGACGAGAACTACCTCGTTCAAGGTTTTCATTGGAGCAGTTCCAAAACTGAGACCTGAGTACCAATCTCCTACTCAGAACTGCAGAAGATAATGGGCTCTTGATCATTGTAGTTTTTTATAATGGAGACTATTCACAATATGAACTTGTGAAGCAACTTTAAGTGAATCAGTTCACTGGTTAGGGAGTTTTGTTATATTTCCATGGAAAGCAAGTTTTTGCATGCTCTGTTTCTTTCCTGCAACTGACGTTCTTTTAACTGGAGATAATCAGGGTGTGTCCTAGGAGTGTCTGTTACAAAATAAGCACCTAAGGGCATAAGTAGAGCCTGGTGATTCCCCAGATCAAACCTTTCCTCCTCACCCAATAGTGAGACCCCTTCTCCAGGATACAAACTTGAAGACTACCAGAGAAAAGTCACATGGCTGCTTTTTCCTGGTGCTACTGACACTGCACCTTGCAAGGGTCCCCCATTTACCTCTTCTGTCCCCACAAAGTATCCTTTCTCCAGCTCAGGAGAAGATGATGGTAGGGGTAATGGTACTGCTGCTGAGGCTGAAGCGACAGTTGACTTAGGAACCAGAACAGAGAAAGAGACAGCGTAGTGCAGTGATGGCGAACCTTTTAGAGACCAAGTGCCCAAACTGCAACCCCAAACCCACTTATGCATCGTCGGGTGCCGGGTGGGTGTGGCTGCAGTGGTAACGGAAGACTGGGTGGGACTAAAAAGTTCAATCAATCAATTCCAACTTTGCAAGATCTTTTTTTTTCCTGCGAGAAGTTAAAATTGACTGGTTGATTGAACCTTCCTTTTTTTTGCACATGGTGGTGGAGGCCTAAAGCAAAAAGGTTTTATAAAAACCAGCTGAAGGCCTAGGACTGGGGCGACGGCACGCGTGCCCACAGAGAGGGCTCTGAGTGCCACCTCTGGCACCCGTGCCATAGGTTTGCCACCACTGGCGTAGTGGTAGTAATTCTTCCCTTCTGTATTGCTTCTCTGCTGTGGTTTTGGTTGGGGCTCCATGCAAAAATGTAAATGCCAAGCAATTGTGAGGCTCTTAAGGCTGGAAAGGTCTTTCCAGGATGGTGTCTTTTGTGGGATTTTATGCTGACTTCAGCCCAATTGCATGTCCATTAAATATCTTCCGATTGTCCTATGGTGGCTGTCCCCTCTTTTTTCATTATTGGTATTCTTTATCCTTCTGCAATGGGTTTCATTAGAAAACTAAACTAATTTCATTAGAAAGCTATAGTGTTTGATATTTTCCTATGAAACAACTTTCCAACTGCACAACTGATAGATCGGGCAAAACAATTGTCTTCTCTCTGACATATTGCTCTGCATGTGTATGTGTAACACAGGTGAATCTTGTTTAGTGACCGCAATTGGAATCAGTTGTTAAGCAAAGCTGTGGCTAAGTGAAAATCAAACACAACCACAATTGTGCTTATAATTTTATTTCAGCTTTCCTTTGCTTTGGGATGCTCATCCTGACTTTGGGATAATTAGAAAAAATTAATGTTTATTTACATTCATTGGAGAGAAGGGATTTCAAGATAGTAAACAAACATTCCAAACACTGTGCTATTGAGTAAGCTGCCAGCCACTTAGGACTCAAAGCCTTTACTGTGAAATTGATTAGGGTCTTGTCAATTTAAGGGAGCAGCTGCCAACTGGCCCAAAATTATAATCAATTAAGATCTGAGCAAGCTGTTAACTTCCGTCTAGGGGTGTCAAAGTGGTGGCCTGCAGACCCGGATGTGTCAGACAGAGGCCATGCCCACCCCGGCTCCACAAAGGCAAAAAAAGTCACCATACATCACATGACACAAATAATAATAATAATAATAATAATAATAATAATAATAATAATAATAATAGCACTTTTAGCGATGCCTTGTGCTTTGGAGAAAAAAAAGCTCAAGAAAACAGAAATCTGCTCTGGGAGGGGATAAAAAAGGGGGAAAAAGAGTGACTCCCAAGAGGATTATTCATGCTCTGATTAGCATCTAACTAAGACTACTGTAATTCACTGTCTGTGGGGCTATATTTGAAGATCACTTACAAGTTGCAAATGGTAAATCAGTTACCCAGATGGCCAAATAACTCTTTTAAAGTATTTAGTAGCAGGCTATTTTGCCTCCTAATTTCATGACATTCGTGTTTTTTGAATTCTTCATTGACAATCTGAGTGGAAACATGTATATAAATTTACATTTTACATCCAGAAAGCTGATATGGTAAACATCAGTGTTACAAGATTCATAGTATCAGATTGGTTCATGCCTTTCTGTACAAGGACGGGGGCCAGCCTCTGCCTGGCTTCTGAGAGACCACAGCCAAAATTCTCATCGTTCCTGTCACCATATAATGTTGCATGGATTTTTTTGATGCATGCTGATATGGATTTAAAAAATGTGAGCCCATTATGTCTGATTTTGCCATAATAGCAGTGTTTTTTTTCTTTAAAAAAAAAAAAAAGGTGCCGGAACTCACACACGTCATACAACCCGCCTTGCCTACCCTACAAGGTTCCATCCAAAAAAGGTGCCGGAACTCCGTTCTGGGCATTCTATGAGAAAAAAAGCCCTGCGTAATAGGAATATCACACATACTTGTTCAGAGCACTGATGCTTTCTCTATTCCCTATAGTTGGTATCTGAAATCAGCAGTGAGTAACTTGGCCAGACCACCACTTTCATAGTAAGACCTGAATTGAGCTCCTAGGGAAAGCTTGTGCTCCAGTCCAGATAGTTATATACTGTGAGCCTATGCTTTGTACCAATTCAAGGATGCAGTGAATAAGTAGGGTGTTCCCTTGCATAATCCGTGAAGAAAGAGGTAGACATTTAAGAAGTACGTATTCTAATTCATCTTGTATTTGCAAATGAAATTGTCATGTAAAATATTTCTGGTGACTTTATAAAACACCCATTTCCCTGCCACAGGGCAGAATTGATTCACCCTGCCCATCTTCTGGGATGTTGTTCTACTTTCCAGTCTAGTCTGTTGTCCTAAAATGTCCTGATGACTTCTCAGGCAAGTACTAACAAGGCCTGACTCCTGTTTAACTTCCAAGCCTAGGCAAGACTAGCCAGGTGCCACCACCTTCCCAGCCTCTCTATCAAGGGACAACACCCAATCAGAAACGTGTTGATAAAACAAAATCAGTCTGTTGAAATAATTGACCCCGCCCAGTAGGTGGCAGTTCTTTTCTCCAATTCCAAGCAAACAAACTGTCAAGACAGATCAAAGCTAAAAATCTTTATCCTAATACTTCTAATGTGAAGGATGAGCACACCAAAACGGGATTTCCACCAATGTGAATTATAGTGTAAGACTATTACAAAAATACAAGTTTTCTACTGCATGAATTCGTTCTGATGTTCGGATTTTAAGACCCTACTGCTTAAAGATCTAGCAATAACCAACCCCTCTTAATAGTTGTGCCTCAGAGAGAAAGGGGCATTCTTTCTCAGTCATTTTTCCTGGCAAGATTTGCATGTCATGTTTTCCTATTGACATTTGTTATCAGCTATATTCAGGACCAGTTTTTGATCTATCTAGGTTGAGTTCACATACACTCAGTAAGCCAGATTAGTGGTTTGCCACTTTTAAAGTAAAAATAAAAAAATTACATGGGATGAACTTAGCCATTTTAGGTTATACAATCATGGCTTATGATTTATAGCTTAACCATTAAATCTGTAACACAACATCCAAAAATGCCATCTGAAAAATATTACTCACAGAATCCTAAAATAAATGATATATTTAATAAAGTTTGTTTTATATATTATACAATGTGTAATAATTTTTCATAAAATACAGGTAACAGCCTTTGCTTCCCAACAGCCTCATTTGGCAATTGTTCAATACACAACAGGGTGAAAAACAGCTTTGTAACTAATCTTTCCATTTATTGCTGTCGCAGAGTCCTGGGATCACGTAATCACCATTCACGTGCTTCCCAAATGACTTGCGATAAGAGTTAATGGAGAGATGGAAGTAAAAAGTTGCAGTCATGTGATGTTTTGCTTAATGACTGCGGTGCTTAACAACCAAATGGGAAGTGACATCGTAAGTCCATGATGGTCCCATGATTTTCCATTTAGCAACTTTGGTGCTTAGTGACGGAGTAGCCAATCCCAATTGTGGTCACTAAATGAGTACTAGCTGAAGTTCATTTTAAAGTGACTGAAATCATACAAGATTTCTAAATCATATAATGTGAGTCTAGCCAATTGTAGCTTCAATTAACAGAATTAAGGAAACTATCGCTGCAGCATGTGAACCCAATTTAAGGATTGTTGATGAGAAGGCACAAATATATTTGAATAGTTTGAGAGTCAGCTTAGTAGACCAGTGAAGGTGTTGGCCTAGAAGCCAGGAGATTATGAGTTCTAGTCCCACCGTAGCCATGAAAGCTGTTTGGGTGACTTTGGACCAGTTACTCTCTCTCAGCCCAACCTACCTCACAGGGTTGTCACTGTGGGGAAAATAGGAGGAAGAAAGGAAGGAGTATTATATATGCTCACCACCTTGAGTTAATTATAAAGTGATATAACAACCACAAATAATAAGTAAATAGTTTCCACGAAGGCATATATTACATCCTGACTAAGAGGAAAATACTTTTTTTCACAGAGATGAGTTCTAGGTTTTCTTACAAATACAATATTTTCTTCATCACTAGATGGCTTATGTTCTTTTGTGTATAGTTTTAGATCCATGCAGACATCCTAGGTTCTGTATTTTACCTCTAGAATCAAAATAATAGAAACACTGCCCCTCAGAAATCATCCATTAAGGGAGAATGGAATAGCTATTTCGAACTTTTTAGCTCTCATCAGCCAAACATACCCTTCTGAGATTCAAACCTGGGCTGCCTGCATGTTAAGCAGCTGTGTTAACCTCTAGGCCACAGGCTCTTTCCCACTTTGTCAACTGTGTCAGGGAGGGAAGATATATATATCTCCTGGACAGGATATATATATATATATATCTCCTGGACAGGATATATATATATATCCTGGACAGCCCTTAATTTCATTGTGAGATACACAATGACAAGATATTCTATATTCTAAAGATCATGGTTCAAAATGGGATATCAAACTGGATTTAAGGATTCGCTTTTCTTTCAAAACAAACTGAAAAGATAGATCCTTCCCCAGTACTGACTTTCAGACTGAGATATCAAATTTATGCTAACTCTAGTGATTTCTATTATTTTTGTGTTAATTAAATAGATGTGGCTGCCTCCATTTATATAGCATAAATGTAAGAATTGTTGACATTAGCAATTCTTGTCTACCTTGCACATGACAGGGCCAGCTTCCTGTTCATGACCTTTCCTTAGAAATCTGTGTTATTGTACAGCAAAGGGAAGCTTACTTTAGTGTTTCTGACAGTTGGACCCTTTCATTTTCCAATATGGCTTGGCAGTCTACTTTGTCCTAAAAGATTTATGGCCTTCAGACTCTTTCTTGCTTCCTGACCTTTCTCCCTATGCCTTCCACTAAGACAGGTTCCACATTCCACATAGCAGTTATTTGCTTTCTATCTTGGAATGGTGTCCTTCAGCAATAAAAGAGAAATAAGGGGAAAAAAGTTGCAGGTGGTCATGTTTTTCCCTGAAGCCTGTGAGTGTGTAGAAACATTCCCAGGGTGGAGTCCATTACTAAGTGTTGTAAGAATTTAAACAGAGAAGACAGTTGTAAGGGGAAAGGAATTAATTGGAAGAGTGAACTTAAAGCAGGGGTGTCAAACTGCCGGCCTGCGGGCCGGATGCATCATACCGAAACTGCACTCACCCCAGCTCCAGCAATGGGGAAAAAGTTGCAACACGTCATGACACATCACGTGACATTGTGAGTTTGACACACTTGACTTAAAGGAATGTCTTGTGAATAAATGCTGGGAAATGTGGAAGAAAAGAGATGACCAGCAGCAAGGTGGATGGACTCAATTACAGTGGCGAAAGATGCATCATTGGAAGACCTGAAGGACCAGGTTGGGGGAGAGATCATCTTGGAGATTATCTATGTATGTGGTTACTACTACAACCTGATGGCACATAAGCAGTCAATTGGGACAGACTGCTACAGACTCAATTCCCAGTGAACACCACACAATAAAATGGAAACAATCCACTGGAATCTCATTCACAAACCATTTACAGATAGTCCTCATTTACTGACTCCAATTAGTTCTGATGGCCCAGTCATTAAGTGAAATGGTTGCTAAGTGAACATGTGACTGAGCAAGAGAGACGATGCAAAGGTCTCTAGCCGCTGCTGTTTCATTCAAATAAAGTTTTCCCATGTAGTGCTATGTATTTGAACTATTATTTTTCCCATGCCTTTTTCTTGGACGAGAAGCGAAACAACTTCAAGCAAAACAAGGTCCATTTGCCTTTTGAAAAAGAAGCTTTGAGACAACCATAACTCGGATGGCTGAGAATCTCCATAGACACGTTACTGAGCTGTTTTTTCTCTGCAGGCAATGTGGCTCTAAAAAGTGCTAACTGCCAATTAACAAGCTCAGCTCTGTGGTCTTAATTTGTTGATTAGAACCCTTCCCCTGGTTAGCAGCTGCTGCCTGAAACTGACTAGACCCGTGGTGGCGAGCCTATGGCACGTGTGCCACAGGTGGCAAGCAGAGCCCTCTCTGTGGGCATACGTGCCATCGCCCCAGTCTTAGGCCTTCAGCTGGGTTTTATAAAACTTTTTTGCTTTAGGCCTCTGCCGCCGTGTGCAAAAAAAAAAAAAGGTTCAATCAATCAATTTCAACTTCTCGTGGGAAAAAAAAGATCTCGCAAAGTTGAAATTGATTGATTGAACTTTTAGTCCCACCCAGTCTGCCGTTACCACTGCAGCCACACCCACCCAATGGGCCACACCCACCCAATGGGCCACATCCACCCAATGGGCCACGCTCACCCAGCACCCGACAATACATGAGTGGGTTTTAGGTTGCAGTTTGGGCACTCGGTCTCTAAAAGGTTCGCCATCACTGGACTAGACCGTAATCAATTTCACACTGAAGGCTTTTGTTGTAAATGTGCACATTGGTCAGAAAATGATTTTTTTATTACTATTATATTTGCAGACAGCTGCTAAATGAGAACTGTCTGTATTTATTATAAACCTTTTAGCCTTTTTTTAACCTAAAAATAATGTTATGGTGGCTTACAAGTATAGTCATAAACAAAAACATAAAAGCGATAAATATTTAAAAATGAAAGCAACAATTACCAAGGATCTCTTTAATATATTTAAACATATGATACTTACAGTATACTTTGAATTGTTGGCACTTTGCCAAAATAGCTCATAATCTAACAATGTGGCAGGATGCTGTCATGTTTGGAATTAGGAGATCAAACATATATATATGCACCTAATTTAAATGGAGGCTTCAGGCATTTGAATAGATTTATTTATTTTTAATTAGAACATTAAGAAAAATATTTTTTGTTATTTTGTGTTCTATTCTTCAGCTGACATAGTCCCAGAAGAGGGGCCCTGATATGTTAACATGTCAGATTGAACAACGATTTGCTGTCATGAGCAATCACAAGATTGGGTCCATCCAGCATGCAGAGCCATTAACCTTAATGCTCCCAGTTTTAGGACAATAGAAAGGGGCACAAAATCTTGAAAGAGATTCCTGTGACATCACAAAGTCCGTTATATCTATCACCTATCTTTGTTATAAAGAGCTTAGTTTATCAAATGTAATTACTGAAGAAGGTTCATCTGCAGCCATGTTGGGGGGGGGAAATTCATATTTTTTAAGATGGAACAGTGAGCTTTGATTTTTGATAGTTTGTCTCCTGCAACATAGGTGCTATTCGTCTTAGCTGGTTTTCATCATTCAGTTGATGAACTCCTGAACTACTCTAAATAGATCAGTCATAAAATAAACCTAGAGTTATCCACATCATAAGTATACGTGACTTCAATACTAGTACCATATCTAGTTCTGCAAGCTTACACAGGGGCTCTGCTAGGCAAGGAGGAAGCTTCGCATAGGACTGCTCACAAGGATGAGATAAACAGTTGATGAAAATAATGCCGTGCTTGAACGTTAATAGATGCTTCCCCCCTTCCCCTCCCCCAAGAAAACCCACCAGCTTGGGCTTTAAGCTTTCCAATATATTTGGCGAGGGAATTTTTGTGTGTGTCAGAATTAAACATGGCACTCACCATTTTCTGTTCTGTGCTTCCTCAATTATGTAGATGGCTTTCAAACTTGGATTATAACCCAAAATTTAGCCAAGAAGCCTTCAATGTTTTGGCAGAGAGATCTCAAGCAGGGAAACAAGTGTTGTGCTCTCCTTCTTAGCACAAAGCCCATAGAGATACAAGTCCATTATGACTTTCTACCAGGAATTTGCAAGGATTTGGGATTTGGGTGCTGGGAATTATGATGCGAATGAGATACCACCAGTAGCAGAAGCCCTTCTGTTTGTTGCTGTTGGATTTCAAGGTCAATGGATTTGGTCACCACGATGTAAAAAAAGATGCTGAGACTCTAGAAAGAGTACAGAGAAGAGCAACAAAGATGATTAGGGGACTGGAGGCTAAAATATATGAGGAACGGTTGCTGGAATTGGGTATGTCTAGTTTAACAAAGAGAAGGACAAGGGGGGACATGATAGCAGTGTTCCAATATCTCAGGGGCTGCCACAAAGAAGAGGGAGTCAAGCTATTCTCCAAAGCACCTGAAGGCAGGACAAGAAGCAACGGATGGAAACTACGGTAATCAAGGAGAGAAGCAACCTAGAACTAAGGAGAAATTTCCTGACAGTTAGAACAATTAACCAGTGGAACAACCTGCCTCCAGAAGCTATGAATGCTCCAACACTGGAGGTTTTTAAGAAGAGACTGGACAGCCATTTGTCTGAAATGGTATAGGGTTTCCTGCCTGAGCAGGGGATTGGATTAGATGACCTCCAAGGTCCCTTCCAACTTTATATTATTATTATTATTATTATTATTATTATTATTATTATTATTATTATTATTATTATTATTAGTAGTAGTAGTAGTAGTAGTAGTAGTAGTAGTAGTATACCACTTCTTTCTTGCCACCTCAGGGGTAATATACAGATCCAGCTCCTGCACCACTGTATCCTCAAACTGTATGACATCAATGTGCAAGTAATCTCTGTGACATCTGATGGCACAGAGCCTGTATCTGGGTATAGCCAGGCAACTGGGAGTGAAGGTGGATGGGTCTACTGTCAGATCCACTTTTCTTCATCCAGCCATCACAATATTGAAAATTTCATATTACCTTGACCCCAGCTATTTGTTATCCCTGATTCACAACTTGCTACACGCTGATGGCTATTTTCAGGTGAGCGGCAAAGCTGTCAGCTGGGGCTATTTTCTGCATCTTGGTGCTCTGCGGGAGAAAGAGGTGTGCCAAGCTGCAAGCAGCAGGCTGGAGCAGCAGCCGTGGGGAAATTGCACAATGCAGGTGTTTAGTCAAGGTACATTCAAGTCCTGCATTTTGTAACTAGGCCTGCCTCAGTTTCACGGTCACGAAGCCACCATCTTCTTTATAGAAATGTGAGTGCTGTTTTTGCTGCATGAGCAGCTGCAACGCCCATGGAGAGGGCCTCAGAGCACTACTGTCCCTCACCAATGCTCTGCAATAAATATGAGAATGTGATTCAGAAACTACGCACAACTAGTAGGGAGCTACTGTGGCTAAGTAATCATCACTGGGGATGTTTTGGCTTTCTAGTAAAACGGCCTTCAGTGGATGATGCAAACTCATCTACTGGCAAAACCCATTGCTTATCTGCCCCCTGGTTGGTGGATTCTGGATCCCTTGGAGTGGTGGGGGGAGGTTGGGGCATAAAGCAGGCATGTGGCCACAAAGAGATTACCACTCCAGGGAATTCCCAAAGTGCATACAAGCTTATCTTGAACAGAGCTACTGTATTTCCTCTGAGCCTTGACCCACCCAACCAACTAGACATATCTTTAGGCAGACAAAGTAGTTTACAGATGCAAGCCTCCTAGCCTCTGGGTAAATATGGCAGTTGCCCTGGGGTTCAAAGCTTCTCCAAAAGATGGACAGTGTCCTGTTAACCCCAGCCTTTCAGGCTGAACTTGAGAAGGATGTAACTCCTATTTCTTGTGCAGTTCTGAGAAAACTGCTGCCACTCCTGCCCTGTGCTGGGTGTTGTGCTGTATTCTTGAGCCCTTCTAAAGAACTGCCTGTGGGCATTGCTTTGATGTGTGCCAAGAGTCAGGGGAGTAACTACCTCCCATCAAAGTCTGTGCAGAGTGATTCACAGAGCCAAGCCAAGCAAGTAACTGGGCCTTTCTCCCTGCTTCTTCCAAAGCTCCAGCCCATCTGACTGCTTAGCACAAGAACTGGCTATATTGGCAAATGTGAGTGAGGAACCTGATCTTTTCACATCCCTGAACAATCATCTCTTTGAAAGCAATTCTGCTGCAACTTGTGCAAGCCTCCTTAGAGCTGTGGTTTCAGATAGTGCAAGGAGCAGAGACTGCACTTTTGATTTGTGAGCATTTAGCTCTGTGAAGGAGATGAACAATAAACAGAACAGAGAAATTGCCAACTGCCGCAGCGGGAGTTGGCCCAAGGATCTGCTTGGGCTCGTGAAGGATTTACAGAGGGGTCCTGGTACCAGGCCCTCTGAAGGAGAGGGGATGGAATCAGAGAGCAATACAATATAGGAAATTCTGAGGTAGCCTGGTGATTAAAAAAAGACATGGCGATCAAAGCTGAAACTACGCAGAGCATGTCTAAAACCAATCCTTCAGACAAAATGCTGTTTGTGGAAAGCTTTGAAGAATGTAATTACAAGGCTTACAGCTTAAGAGTTTCTGTCATTCAGTCAGAAGCTACTATACGGTCACCAGGCAAACATTTTCTTCTCTTAGTAGCCTCTCTGTATCATATTAGTGTGAGCTTTTACTGGCTTAGCTTGGAAATGACAGCTTGAGAGTTTATTTTATCACTGTAAAATGGGTAATTGTTTAGGAATGAAACAGCAAATGGCACATCCAGATCACAGGATTCAAAGTGGAACCTTACCGGAAACATTTGATCGGGTCTCCTGATCTTTGATGAAGAGGGAAATGACCTTTGGATTTTGTAAGATGACCTTTGAATTTATGTCTTTTTTTAAAAAAAAAAATACTTTTGTTTTTCGGAGTCACAATTCTACTAGGCCATGGGTTTTATTGTAGTGCTGCTATTCATCAGCCTGGAATCCATGACCCGGAAGGAAGGATGTCAGTGGTTGTTCAGAAGTATAGAACAAACTTCCCTTCAAGTCAGAAGTGAAACTTGATCCTTGTAGCTTGTCCAAATCAGCTCCAGGAAAATATGCTCCTATTTGTTGAAGCACGGCAGCCTCCCCATTGGCACCCAACATTTTAGTAAACAACAAAAGCATTTCACAGATAAGGAAATCGCTGAGCCCCATCACTATTGTGTTTATGGAGCGTAACTGCTAGCAGGAACAGTGATATTCCTGATGTAAATATTTAGTTCCAATTAAAGCCCAGATCAAGGAATTTATTTTTTAGACATCACTGAGCAAAATTTGAATTACACAGAAATCTTAATGAGAGAAAGAGAACGGGAGATACTGTGTGGTTTTAAATACAATTCTGCAATGGAATTTGGTGAAGCTTTTTAAAAAATGGTTTTCATCTTCCCCTTTGCCCTTCTAGCAAGACTTTTCTTCTTTACCCACCCTATCCCAACGTGCAGTTAACAAAGCTGAGGCAACAGCCCAAATTAGAGCACCATCTGACATTGGTGTTGACTGTGGAGAAACAAAGTCCACCACCAGGTGTGGAAGCCTTGAGCCAGGTCAGCAAACAAGACAGGAATGCAAGATTATTTGTTCCAACAGCCGTGCTTTAGGATTTTGGCAGACTTGCACCTGTGGCAAAATTTCAGTCATGCGACTTAATGTGTCGTCAGTGCAGGCATCGACTATAGAAAGCGATCTGGACAACTTTGGGCACGACTGCAGCGGCCTCAAGCTGCAGCAGTTTGTTGGCAACTCGTATCGGTGAAATATTATCTGAACCCATATGAAGGGGTTGAGTTCCAAACTTCAAATTGGTACGTGCTCTGGAGTGCCATAGCTTCCTGGGAGTCAGCACAACTGAACATTTCCCCAAGTCAGGTACAAAAACTATCCCAAGATTCACAAAGGCTTTCATCCAGCTGGGGACAGCCACACATCCAGCTAGCGTAAGTCAATCAGCAGAGACCTGTGTTTCTTCTGTGATCAATTCTAGCTAATCAAGTTGCTTTAACTGAAGAATATCATCCCAGTCAGCTTAAATCTGATACTACAATTAGACAATGACTAGCATTAGACTGGAGCAAATGTCGGATGAAGTGACAGTCACAGCAAAAGCAGCGATGACAGCAGTTATGCACACCATTGTCAGAACTCCTTCATGAGATAGTGGGTTGTTTTTTTGGACGGGGTGATAGTCAGAAAGAGCACTGCATTTCCGTTATATTCTGTTTATATATTTTAAATGTTTGTAGTGTTTTCGTTTTAATAATAACTTGTTTTTATAATGATTTTTATATGTTGTTTTATTGATTGTTGCACATTGCTCAGAAACGCTTTTTGTGAGATGGGTACATCTCACATCACATGTAAATGTGATTAATATAAATAGATAAATGCCACTAAGTGAAAAGACTGCCTGCTATATATGTATACTGCCTCAAAACTTTATGTCAGTTGTTTACTGGATGGGTAAGATGAACTTTTATCCTAGAGCAAGCTGATGCAGCATTGGCTTGTTTTTTTCCATTAGCTTTTCCCAAAGTAAGGAAACCCTTACTCAATGTAAAGCTAATTGCTCCCTAATAAGCATTTTTGTGTTGCTTATTCTTATTCTTAACGTATCTTCCTATTCAATCTCTTAGTAAACTACTTAGAATGGAGCTGGATTGGGGGAAGGGAAGAAGAGAGGGTCAGAATGTCAAATTGGGCAAAGCCAGAAGGGTCTAGGTCAGGGGTGTCAAACTGTCGGCCCACCCCATTGCCGGCAATGGAAAAAAAGTTGTGACACATCACGTGACGTTGCGAGTTTGACAGCCCTGGTCTAGGATAACTCACTGCGGCTAATTCGGTGCAGCCATCTCACCATGGCCAACTTGCTGTGGCCAACTCAGTTCAGCCATCTTGCCCTGGCCAACTCACTGCAGGACAATCCATGTGGGATAACTCAACCCAATAAATGTTATCCGCCACTGTTTCTTCTACATCAGACATGTCAAATTCGCGAAGTCACATGATGTTGCGTGATGTATCGGAACTTTTTCCCCATTGCCGGCAATGGGGTGGGCGCGGTTTCGTTGTGATGCATTCGGCCCACGGGCCGGCAGTTTGACACCCTTGTTCTACATTATCTCCATTTTTGTCAATGGAAATAATGTCGAAGAAACAGTGGCAGATAATATTTACTGCATTGACTTTATCCGATGTGGAATTGTCCCACAGAAAGTTGGCTGCAGTGAGTTGTCCCGTGGCAACTTGGCAGCAAGATGGCCACGGCAAGATGGCCACGCTGGGTTGGCCATGGTGAGATGGCCATGGCGAGTTGGGCATGACAAGTTGTCCCATTCCAAAGTCAGAATGGCAAACTGAATCGGAATATTAGGAATAAGCTTTTGCAGAAAAGCTGAGTTTTTCCTTAATATTAGGACTAACCACATCTGTGATACAAACATCCAGACACTCAGTAGATAGAATTAGTGACTTGAGAGTTATCTGTTTCTCTTTGTTATCATCCAACAATTATCTGGGGTTTTGCAGCCCCAATATAAAAATAATCCAATCAGAGTTTGCTCATTTGGTTTAACTAAAATGTTTCTAAATTGTCAAGTTTGAATATGAATATATTCAAATCATTTGCTGCATTTCGTTAGGGATTTAAAGTAGGTTACATATTTTAAATTATATTTGAAATCATTAAGGAAAATGCTGTATTATTTGACCCAGTGTTTATATTTAAAAGCAATTATAATTGAAACAATTCAGAAAAAATGCTTAAAATGAATTCACTATCTTACCATATGTAATTATGCTTGAATAACTTATCCCTCAACTATGACACTAGGTCAAAATTTAACTTCCTAATATGGGGTGTGGGGAATAATAGCTTGCATGGCTTGTGCCAGTAGTAGAGTTAAAATGGTTCTATAATTTTGATCTAGGAGTAGTAATTTTAAATTATTCTTCCAATTTGCTTTTAAAACAATAGCTAGAAGGATGAATATGTTGAATTCTCTACTCCACCGACCCCAAATAGATATTTTGCTCTTTAAAGAATGCTTTCCTTCTCATTCTTCTACAGCACACCGGAAATTCAGAAAATGTTATATTTCTTTATTAGAAAAAAAAAATCAGCATATTTCTAGATGTTTAAAATGAAGCACTGGTTACAAGAAAAGAATATCCCCGGAAAGGTCCAGATTATTTCATTTGTTTCTTTTGTATGCAAGTTGGAAGCCCGTGATTTGGGACCTCAGCAAAAACTCATCACACAATACACTTTGTCAGGTGGTTGCAGTGATGGGAGGGAAGAAGCAATCACAAAATGACCTTTTCTACATAGTTAGCAGGATACAGTCCAACCTGACCGGTCTGAAGCCGACCTTTGCACCATCCCTGTTCATCCTCTTCGCTGATTTTCATGAGCTCTTCTCCTGGACAAAGAGAAAACATCAGCATTAAACGAACAAAGACCTCTTTTCGGTGGTTCAGATAGTCACATGCACAGCAGCGTATGTGAGTAGGTAGACCCTCAGCCTAATTACATGCATGCGGGAAGCCCCAAGGAAGGCGGGGGGGGGAAAGAAGATGAAATAGGAGGTGGTGTAATAATGACGCTGCAAGAACTATGTATCTAATCTGTCAACAGCCCAAAGGAAAAGGACCTTGAGCGAAAATAAAGAAAAGCTGAACCTGGTCTTTGGGGGCTCCAATTCTGCCAAATGCCCACCTTTTCCCCAAGTGAATCTGCCTCCAAATATGCTAGCACATGCTCAATTCTTTTCACATAAACAATTTAGCCATCTTCTCTCCATATTGCTTAGTTCAGATTTTAGCCCTTACAGTATACCACTCAATGTGGGATGGCCAGGACTTTTAATGTTCTGCCATTTTGTTTTCCTAGCCAACACAAAAGTAGGTGTTATTTTCTGTATTGCTAACTACTGTTTCTCCTTCTTCTTTACATTATCGTGGATGGATTCAGGGGACTTACCTAATTTTGCCTATTTTCCATTTCCCCTCTCACTATGTATACCAGACAGGAAACATGACAAGATGAATGAATTCTACTTTATTGTAAGGCTACATTAACAGAATCTTGAAAGTCTGAAGATACAAACCTATCACCTCTACTTTTAACTACTTGATCCATTAGGGAGGGTCGTTCCTAATTTTCTTTCTCTGGCCATTAAGTGACTGTGTGTTCCTGCTTCTCTTGTCAGATTGTTCCCTAGCCACCATCTCTTCCCTTCTTTCCCCAAGTTCATGAATACATCAGGTTAACATCAAGATGCCCACAATTCATGCAGTTCCAGTTTTCAACTTGAAAAATAATTAATACAAAAAAGTAGGGGAAAAGCACATAACAGCAAAATAAAACTTTAAATAAAGCAGAAATACAATATTTCTAACATTCAGATGGCCCCAATGGGCACTCTCTTCAGTCTGCCCTCGTATAAAAAGGCTGACACTCATTTCTGAATGGGAACTTATCATCAAACCCAACACGGAATTGATTAAGCATACAGACTTTTGAGTTTAACGATGTGGCAAAGCTGTGGCCCTTAGGAATGGTACTGTAACCTTTCCATTGCATTACTCATAACTACTCAGGAATGCAAAGAAGCAGAAGTGGGATAATGTTTAGCTTATCCTGTCACTGGGAGTAACAATGGCTGTCTCTTCTTTGGGTGAGGCACATAGTCCCATACAGTGCAGTTATATTAACGGCTACTCGTTTCCAGGCATTGCCAGCTGCTGCTCAAAGATGTCTGTGTCCAATTTTTCATGTCGGCAATAGGCCCGAGCTTTTATTTCTTTATTTCTATTTTTTCTGCTATGAGCAAGAAAAACATTCTTGAATAACAGAGAAACATGGGTCATTTGGTATCAACACCGAAAGGAACACAAGAGCGAAGGACATGACCAAGCTATATATATAGGATGCCTCAGGAATAACAATAATTGTTTCAGATGTCTTTAAAACAAGCCTATGTCGTTTGAGAGAACCTGAAAATGACATTTATTTCAATTGTTTATTGCCTATCCTTTCTAGCATGTAAACTGTTTTTTAATTTTGATGTCTTTCCTCCCCAGTTTCTAAGCAAACTCCTATAGTTCAATTTTATTTTTTTTCATGTCCACTTAGCGGAGTCTTCGGGCCATCTAGATCTTCCTTGCTGTGAAGTGTCATCCAGCAGCCCCAAACACAATGGAAAGCATGTTAGAAGGTTAATGCATTTGTACCTGCTTTAAAGCTCAGTTCATCAGCCTCTTGTCCTGCGTAATCATACAGTGCTCGCACTCGCACACCTGGTACCTTTATATCTTCCTCATGCCCATTGACCTCCAGGCACTTCTTGGGAGTATCCTCATCTGACCACTCTGAGATTTCTTCTTTCCCGCCACTGTGCAAAGAAAGGGAGAGTGGGTAAAATGAGTAGGAAACAAAAGGTAAGTTAAAATTCACTTTTTGAAAGTATCTCTCCCCAGATCATGCAGTGTTCTAGAATGAGAATAAAGAGGCAGATGTCACAAGACGAAAGGCAGAGATACTGTGGAAGTTACTAAGGTAGAGAAGAGAATGGCAGATCATCAGCAACAGCTCCTTTCCAATAACCATGATGACCAATTCTGAAAATTAGCGTCAGGCTTTCTTATTTGGACATTCTCCTCATTTACAGCTCCCAGAATTGCCAGTAAGCATTGGGAATTGTAATGCCTACACATCTGACTTTAACTGGAGGGCAACCACATAATTGTTGCGATGGTGGACATTCTCATTTGCAAGAAAGAAGAGTGTGCACTGGGCTCAACTGCTTAACAATAAAGCTACATCAGAAAAAAAAGTGAGACAGGGATCCTTAAAAGTCTTAGTTTCATACTAACTTCATACAGGCTGAAGCTCTCAGGTTGTCATAGAAGTGGCTGTTTTGTTCCTCTCGATGTGAAAACCTGTGGATTTGCAAATAAGCCCTTTAAACTGGAAAAGAGATAAGACCGTGCCATAATCCTCTTCTTCCAGGAATATGCAATTAAGAAAGCAGACTTTGGTACAAAACTACCAGATGGAAGTACACAATCTTTTCTAAGAACTTCTCCAGTATGTAAAATTGTACCAACACTCAGTTTTGTAAACATGTACCAGTAGCATGTTTGGTGTATTCTCTGATCAGATTTTAGATGTACACAACCCAACTGTGAATCCTAGAATGTCTGTCACCTATCAACTTTAGTGCAAGTCTAATAGGTATTGTTTGGTTGTCTTTTCTATACAAGATGAACTGCTCCAAGAAAAGAACAATCTAAGAATCCAGTGCTACTGACATTCAGCTGGAGAATTTTTTTTCCTAGATTCAGCAATAGGTGGAATAAAAATTCTGCTAAAATCTTCATTCAGAGATCATCTCAAAGAGATTTTCATTCTTTCAACTCATCAAGCAAGACAAAGGCATTCCATGCAAATTCACCCTTCAATCCATTAGTTCAACCGTTGCTTTCTAGTCTTGCTGGACTGAACCCACAATTTTTCATTGCTGGAAATTCCTAAGAGCAACAGGTTCCATATTACTATGCTGGGCTAAGAATTTACTGCAACATTGGTGCAGAAATGACCTTAGAAAATATGGATTCGATTAAGAAGGATTTAAAAAATATAAGCTGTTAAAAATGTGTACTCTGCTTCTGAGAAATAAATGATACTGGGTTCCCTACTCAAGAGCTGGATGCAACAGTTGCAATTGTTACCTCTGTTTGGTTGCTGGAGGGGTCTCTTTCACACCATCTCCTGCAGGCACAATGCTGGTCAGAGTGACATCTTCACCACTTTTGCCACTTTTCTCCTTGACGATTGCCCGCTGTGCTTCCAGAGACCATTCCTGGCAGTGGGGAAGAATAGTCCTTGAATGCTTTCTGAATATTGAACATAGCTGACTAAAGTACTTTCCCAATTCTTACCTTCTTGGCCCTCTTGCCTGTCCCGCATCGCCAAAAGTGGCACAAGTCAAAGAAGACATGGAATGTGACCTTTGTGTGTAACAAGTCTCTTTTTCCTCCCTTTGGAATAAACTTAGAATGTGGTACCTTCATATCCCCCTCTATGGGGAGAGGGAACTTCAGATTAAGTGCTATGTTTTATGGGGAGGGAAGGGACTGCTGCTTATTCAAAAGCATATGCCTTGCATGAAAAATGTCTCGCATTCAATCCCTGGCATTTCTAGCTGACAAGTCTAGGTTCTGTCTCCTTCTACTGCTCTAAATATTTTATTCTTTAAAAGGTTTTCCATAGGATGATAAAAGTGTAACTGAAATTAATCAAGGACAAGCTCTGTGATAACTTCCTCTTAGACAATTGATAGTCTACCTCAAACTGAGGCCAGTTCATAGCCATGCCTGGTCCATGGGTACTGCGCCACCACTTCAGATCCTCTTGGTCATCTGCTGCCATTATTCCCTGATGCAAATCTCGATAAAGTGCATGGAACCTGCAATTAGAAGATACGGACATCAATCACACAACTTTTTTTTACAGAAGAGTTCAGTGTGAGGAAAAAGAGGTTATGAAAAAATTGGAATAACTGTTGCTAGTGCAGAGAAATATGACCTTTTAAGAATGATCTTCCTCCAAAACCTTTCCTACCCCACAGAGTGTTATCAAGGGCATAGAAGGACTCACTGCATGTGCCTTCAATTTCTCACCTGTCATTGACAGACAAGTTCAGATGGTTGTGCATATCCAAGAACATCTCTTTGAAAAAACACAGACGTCTGCACTCTGCTTCCTGGCAGCCTTCAAACATCTGCTCCATGTCCTCCATGTAGCGAGGATTGTAGCGGTTTAACTCCTCCAGCATCTTCTCATAATGATCCTTGCTCTAGAGGGAATCCAACAAAATAGAAATAGCACTTGTATACTCCCCACAGTGCTTTACAGCACTCTCTGGGAGATTTTCAAGACTGGAATATTGCCTCCAACAATCTGGGTCCTCATTTTACTGACCTCAGAAGGTCAACCTTAAGCCCCGTCAGGATTGAACTCCAGACTGTGGGCAGACTTATTCTAACCACTACTCCACTGGGGTTTATTATAATTTGCTTACAAAATGCAAGCAAAAGAACTGGAAAGTTTCCTACACTTATAAAACTTTAGAAATCTAACTAAACTAAATCAGAACTGTTTGTTCTTTTGTGTTCTAGGAAGAAATACCAAAGACTCAGACTGAACCCATTTAGCATTTTAACATTTTCTCACAGGTTGCTCTGGCAGTTTTATAACAGAGTGTTTTGTCTTTCCGGCTTTGCTTTATACAAAAGATCGATTCTAATCTTCCACTTACTTTAGGGGTAACCTAGATCAGGGCTTTTCAACCAGTGGTACGGGTACCACCTGTGGTACATTGGCACCTGGCAGGTGGTACACGACCATCCTAGAAAAGTGGTAGCGGGGGAGGGAAATGAGCTGAACCGGTGGCAGCACCGCACAAGCCAGAGTGAGAGATGGCTGGAGCTGCAGGGCTGTCAGGGCTCAGCGGAAGCGCCAGGATCAGTGCTGCTTTCCAGCTGATCGGCGCTTCTTCAGAACTGTCAGGGCTCAGTGGAAGCGCCAGGCTCCAGCTGGAGCTTGGCGCTGATCCTGGTGCTTCTACTGAGCCCTGAAGAAGCACCAATCAGCTGGAAAGCAGCATTGATCCTGGCGCTTCTGCTGAGCCCAGAAGCACTGATCAGCTGGAATGTTGCAGCATCTCCAGGGTCTTGTGATTTACATTCAGATTCTTGGCAACTGATTCATATTTATGACGGTCACAGTGTCCCAGGGTCATGTGAAGTGACCAAAACCTGCTGCAACCACCCAGCAGGCAGAGGGAATAAAAATCAAACACCCCCCCACCCCCGCTGCCAATCCCCAACAGAAATGCTCACAACAATGAAAACTCAGACAGAAGGAAGAGCGCCACCGGGTGGGCAGGCAGGTGTCTTGCTCGGCTGTGGCTTGGGGGGCACTTTTTTCAGTGCCATTGTGATTTCAAACAGTCACTAAGTGAACTGTTGTAAGTCGAGGACTACCTGTACTTTATCACTTTTTTCATTTTGGGGGGGGGTCATCAAGTTTTTGACACCTTGCTAGGCGACTGGTGGTACTCAGATGTTGCCATATCCTAAAAGTGGTACAATGGATGAAAAGATTGAAAAGCCCTGACCTAGATGCTCCTCACAATGGAGCCTTCAACCATTTCTCTTTAATCTTTATAAAGATTTTCCCATAGCCAACAACAGAACCTCCCCAAAAAATCTAAACCCTAAACATCATAGGGGTGGGCTACTTTCTCTCTAGCCATGGAATTCTCTGCAGAATCTATACTCCCAATTTCGGATTAAAGACTTTCTCAACTAAGCACAACCTACCTTCTCCGCTTCTTGTGAACATTTCTCCACTCGTTCTTGCAGTTTGCGGAGCTGCTCCTGGGATGTGGAAGCATCTGCTTTGGCATGATTCTCTCGTGTCTGTGCAGTTTTCTCCTCTTTTCGAGCAGCATGGTAATTCTTTTTGGAACTTTCCACCTTCCCACAGATACATTAAATATTACATCGGTCATTTCAGCAGAGTTAGTTTCAGCATGTGGTGACAAATAACATTATTTAACAAGCAGCAGAAAACGTTAACTGCCATTTGATAATTCCTTTCTTTTCCCACAGGGCCAAAGACTAGACATATCCATTTGGCCAATTTCAAAATCAGATTACATTTTAGCAATGCCTCCCTAGGAATGTGCACAGTAGTCTATATCACACATCTGTCCTGTCAAATTTAGGTAGAATTGTGTGACATTCTTTTTAAAAGGGCTAGGGAATTTGCATTATTTTTCATGAGACACTTTTCCGTAATCTGTGCCATTTTGTATGCTGTTTTCCACCAAATATTACACTGACCTCTGCCACAACTTAACTGAATTAGGTCCAGCAATGTAGGGCCAAACATTTACAGTGGACTGAATCAACTCCTTATATTTTTCAGGATCCTAAAGATGGTAAATCTCCCAATTTTCCCTCCACCCATCTTCAGGTTGCACATCCAACTCACCTCCTTTAACTTTTTCACCCAGGGCTTCTGGGCCTTGCGAAATCCATCCTCAACTTCCTTTGTCTCTCTAAAGCCACCGATCAACTGCTTATGAAAGACTTCCTTCTGCCAAGCCTTGATCTTGTTTGAGTCTTCACCAGCTAGACGATTCCGTACTTCTAGATGGATCTCGCTAAGTTTGTCTGCAGCAGTCAGAAATGCATGCCAGGCTTTTTCCAAAGTGCCATATTGAGGTCCTAGGAATCAAGAAAAACAGTATAAAGATATAACAATACCAAATATAAAGGAAGTAGGTTCTGAAGCCAAACTTCATCTGTTATTAAAACATGTATCCTACAATGTTTAAAGCAGATAATGTCCATGGAGTGAAAGCTGTGTGGATGTGTATGGGTGTATATGTAAACCAGCATACTCAAGTGTCTGAGTGTCAATGTACATAATGGAGTTAAAATTGCAGAAGAGAATACAATATGCACCATTTTAAGCTGCTAGAGGAAACACAGATATAGATCTAAAACACAAATAAATGTAGAATATGTTAACAATGTCTTGTTTAATTTCTATTCCATAAAGATCTAACTCCCACAAACAGGAATATCTACTACGTATCAACCTGATCAAAATTATATTATTTGTACTGGCAACCTGCCAACCTGTATAAAGTCACTTTACTGTCTGTCCACTGATTATCACTCACAGATTTCAAACTTGATGGGCTCTTGGCTTCTTATTTAAGTTAAACTTCAGTTGCCTATTCAAAAGCCAGTAGCAAAAAGCCATCAACCATTTTCATAGAAGTAGCAGTATCAGCTCCTCCAAATTCATCCTGCAGATTTTGTGAGGTGTTTATCTTAAAACTAAAATGCTTCATAGCTTTCCTTGGTTTAACAAAGTTACTTCTCAGAGGACAATTGGAAAGATTTATCCATGAAAGATCAATTCTTTCTAGAAAAGCAGGAAGGGCATGCTGCATGTCCCATCCACTAGGGAGTCTCACCTGATAGAACCTAGGAGACAAGCGTTTTCTGCTGTGGCAGCCCCCCCTCCCCAACTAGACCATCATCCCTCTTGAGGAGGGCCCCAACCCTTCTGACCTTCCAGAGAACTCTTTAAACCTGTTTTTTCCAATAAGCCTGGGGTTCCTCTGGTGAAAAGAAGCCTGCACCCTGGTTATGTTATATCCAGTATTTCCTCTGTTCTGATCTTCCTTCCTTTAGTTCTTATCTATGTTTATTGTTTAACATTGAATATTTTAATTTTGGTTTCATTGTTGGGCCACATTCTCCTTCTATAATACCTTTTTCTACAGACGTCCTCCATTTGCGGGACCAATCTGTTAGCTGTTGAGCGTAGCTCTTCTCAATTTTGGCTCTCTCATGGAAGCAGGAGACAAGGTCATTGCACAACCGGTTTCCATCATCCACCCGCTTCACTGTCCTCTTGTAATTGCCAGGCTGAAATTAGACCACAGCATCAGTTACACTTGCCCTCATCTGAGATTTATCTTAAGAGTCAGAAGAATGCATCAGACTCCCCCACACAACGGGCAATGCTTGTGAGCTGTAGAATTATTTCCAAGTGTCGTAAGCAGAGATAGGCAGCTTGTGTATCACAGTCACAAATGTCAAACTGTATTATTATTAAGCACTAAAAATGGCACGATCATAAAATGGTACCATTCAAAATGGCATCTGAATCACCTGCTCTAGGCCTGCTGCTGCTGCCTTCAATTTCTTCAAGAGGAATGCAGACCAGGAGACATTAGTTCTTCTACTAGGATTCTCCCCAACTCTTGTGGAAGCAGGACCCTACCTCTCATTTACTCTGCTCTTACCTCCCAGAAACTGCCACCGGGAGCCTCTCCGCCGGTATCATCCTCCGCTGACATCACTCTAGTTTCTTTGCAGCACAAAATGTTTGCAAACTTTGATGCTCCTGGAAAAAAAAAACCCAAAGAAAGAAATGTACATGAATTATAATATGGCAATTCAACGACAGGTTGAAAGAACAAAGTCCTTCATTGCTCCCTAAATAGACTAGCCCTAATTTTACAATATAGGCCAACTATCCAAGGAACACAAATGAGACAACCTCGCGTCTTTTCTAGAGAAGCTTCATTTATGAGTATTACCAATACCATCTGAAGAAGGCATCTATTTAATGCCAAGAAGGGTATTAATTACCTATAGACCAGTGTTCCCAATGGTGAAAAGATCTGAAATAATGCAGAGTCAGCTTGAGACTCTTTGAAAATGAGGGGAAGGAGGTGTGAGTGTGCATTCATACATGTACTGTAGGAAGGGAGCAAATGATATTTTTGCATAGGAGGAATACATAGATGTTTACATAGAATACATTTAACTCTAACAGATAACAGCAATCATTTTAAAATTAAAAATGATACTAATTCTCCCTCACTGTTCCAGTGTTTTGCACATCCTACCCATCACTCTCATGTCTCCATATATTCACATGGGAATTCAGAGTTGTGCCATTCAGCTACTTAAATGTAACAGTACCTTAGGGCTTTGGCATCACATAAAGGCCACTTCTGCTAGGACTACATAAATAGCAGAGAAGTCTGGGAGCCATAATGTAATATATAAGGTCATCTTATTTCAGAAGGCCAATTTTTTAAAAAAATGCAATATACATAGCAAATGAAGATTTGTTCTGAACTCCACCATCTCTTTGACAATTCCCACTACCACCTAAAATATCACAGCTCATTAAAGACTAACATGCATGCTCAAATGCAGCTCATTGCTCCATGTACATTCCAGTCTATAAAAAGTTCCCCCACACCCTTCAAAAATATCCACTTGGCCTCAGGCAAGGCAGGAGTCTCACAGGACCAAGAGTTTTATTCTCCCTTCTCTGCAGCAATGTCCTCCATAACAGGAAGTCTTCCTTGAGAAAGAGACCCCTAAACAGGTAAGAAAGTTAAAACCAATTCAAGCTGCCCTATCAGCCTTATCCTGTTGCATTAAGAACGCATGGCCCTTCTTTTAACAGACGCTGTCATTCAGCTGACCAGGTGACTAAGGAAATTAAATTCATTTGCTGAGCTGGGCAGAAGACTCAGACACACCAAATGGCCTAAGCATTTTGGTTAAGAGCTTCACATCTCGGAAAGCAACATTCCCAATGGTCACTATCAGCTACATACCAAATGCAAGACCAATGCCAGGGTGAGCAGGGAAATCTTGGGCCTCTTCTTGATCAATGTGCTAGGAAAGAATAGCATGAACATGACTTTGCAGCTGATTCAAGTTGGTCTGATTTAAATACACCCTTCTGACTGTATCAGTCAGGCAGCTAAAACAACCCTGAGACCAGAAGGAGCCAAGACAAACTTGGCTTGTCAAGTCAGCCAGGACTGGGATTGTGCCAGGCTCTTGCACCTGCCACAATTAATCCTCCTTACTTCCTCCTCTGGCACTTTTTGCAGCAGGTATTATTATTTTACATTATATATGTATAATAATAGTATATGAGGGAAGCAGCCCAGCCACATGGATCTCTTACCAGTTGCCACCTGTCCAGTTTCAGAAGCCAGGGGTAAATGAGCCATAAATTTCAGGCATGGGAAGGCTTATGTGGAAGACAGACATGGGGTAGTACCTAAGAAATCAGGGTTTTTTTTTAAAAGGCAAGTGGGCACAGCCTTGAACTGTGTTGAGAAACTGATCAGCAGTCAATAAAACTGTTTCCAAACTATTGCTTAGGAACAGTGCAGCTGCAATTGCAAGCATTTTCTCCCATCGTTATTAAACTGATGTCTGAAGTCCAACCTGAGGAAGAGTCCTCTAATCTAATGAGGCCTGCAGAACTGGAAACCTATAAAGAGAGCAACAAGTCAAGAAAAGAATGCCAAGGGAATGGACTATGTTGTCCCCAGTCAAACAACGTCACCGTATGTTTCTGGATAGCCTAATGCAAAAATGACATCTTTTCTAATGGATTATATAGATTTGATCATATAGAGCAGAGGTGGGAACTATAGCCCTTTTATAGCTTGTGGACTTCCAACTCCCAGAATTCCTGAGCCAGCATGTTCAACTAGCCCACTGGTATTTTTTAACATTGTTGAAATCAATTCAGAGTAAAGTATTTGGTTCAACCTTGCGTTCTTTTTGCAAAGTGAAGGAAAGAAAAGTACTATATCAGTGGTTCTCAACCTGTGGGTCGGGACCCCATTTGGGGTCGATCGACCATTTCATGGGGGTTGCCAAGCAAGGCTGTCCGCCATTTTTTTGTCCGCCATTTTTTTTGTCCGCTATTTTTTTCCCCTTTTCCAGCGGGTGCCTTACCTCCCTTGGGCTGGGCCAGCTGGTGGTCGGCCTGCTCCGTCTCTGTCGCTTGCCAGCTACGCCTTGGCCAGCACAGGGGGCGGAACCACGCATGTGCGGCGCTCCCGGGCAGGGAAAGTCCTCGACTTACGACCAGTTGGGTAGTCCTTGACCTACGACAGGTTTAGTCCTCGACTTATGACCGGTTTAGTCCTCGACTTACGATTGGTTGGGGTCACGGCATTAAAAAGGTTGAGAACCACTGTACTATATAAAGATAGTGAATGTTTGGGGATAAGTGTTATATAGAGAAAACTCATTTATTTAGGATTCAACCAAGTAAACAGCTATTCATGAGGCTGATTAAGATGCCTCTCTACAGTTCTGTGTTAGTTCATATGCAGGGGATATTCCTTTTCCAACACAATCAGGAATCTTTATGATTCCTTTCACTCTTAAAAGAATTAAATCCAAAAACCATAAAAACAGTCAAACAAACTAAACAAATATCATGTGATTATAAAAAGTGAAAAGTTCCTTGTTTGGGCGAAGAGAGAGGATTGTCAAGAAGGTGGGTGTCCTCAAAAATAGTTTCAGTGTCCTCCCGACTGATGGTTCATGAAAATGGGGATGCCTCAAGACATGATCAGCAATTACATGGCATATATTGAAACTTCTCCAGTAACTAAAAGGACTAGAAATATGCCTTGAGAAGGCTTCCCTAAAGCTATCCATGAAAAAAAAACAGATAGCTGCATAAGATTGCTTAGCTGTGTCTGGTTACATGCCAGAGGGGCAATAAAAAGACTTTCCACCCATGATCAAGGGACCAGATTGACTATCTCACATGGGGGCAGAGATGGAAATAGTTGAATATTTACGGAACAGCCTCAATCTATTCCGAAAGAAGGCTGAGTCAGAAGGCAGGTATAAAAAAAGCACAAATATCCTAGCAATCTTCCACATCATGTCGTTTTCATGTGAGTCAGCAAATGGAATTTTTCTTTATTGCCTAGGCTATTAAATGAAGTAAATATAACATGTTATTATATGGGAATGCACCGGAGGAACATCTTATTAATCACATTTCCAGATACATGGTTTATTTGTTATGAATTAAACTATGTCCCGTATTAACAAATAACGCTGCTTTAGTGACAAACCTCAAGACGGATGAGTCCAGCTCCCTTTACATTTTTTTATTCACATGTACTGCAGGTATAGAAGAAGTTAATTTTTTGTAGAGGATCACATTACAGGAAACCTGCCCCTCCTGGAACTTTTTCCCCTCTCTCATGTGAACTTTGCATCCTTTAATGTGCTTCTTAGGAACAGAATCTCTGAAAACATCCAAATGCCCTGAGAAAACTTTGATGAATCAAGTTAAATAGCTATTGGAGCCACTAGACTGCACACATAAAGGTCAGCCTGGTGACTCTTGGAACTCAGTGATACGAAGCAAATGCAACAGCATCTCCCTGTTTGTGTTTCTCACCAACATACCAAGGCCTATAGAAATATTGCCTAAGACCTTCAGCTCTAGAAGGAGTTGGTTACTTACAATTTTCTGATGACCATCAGAAAATTGTCCTTTTGCTCCTTATTTGTGAGCAGCTATGACTCTATGTATGCACCGTCAAGGAAGCTTAGTTATAGATTATCCAACTCTATAGTATTACTAGAAACAGAGTATCTTCTTGGATATTTTTTTTTCATTTGTGTTCAATTGTGTCTGATTCTCGGAGAATGCCTGGACAACTCCTTGCAGTTTTCTTGGTAAGATTTTTCAGAAGTGGTTTGCCATTGCCTGCTTCCAGGGCTGAGAGGATATGACTGGACCAAGATCACTCAGCAGGCTTTGTGCCTAAGACAGGACTAGAATTCATGATCTACTGGTTTCTAGCCAGATGTCTTAACCACTACACCAAACTGGCTCTTTATAGATTTAATGAAAATAGAACCTCTTCTTGGTACTGACCCTCAGATGCCAAGGTATTAGAAAAATGTACTATCTGAGGTCTCCTTGTCGGCAATAGGCCTGGCAATATTATTAACCCCAGTTTCTAAGCCACCAGCCCAAGGAAGCTGGTGGCAGTAATAAAAAGCATTATAATGATAAGCTTTTTTCAGAGGCACACTCTGGGCAGATATGAGAAAGCAACAGGAAAAGAAAATAGTTTTTATTAGCTGTAATAAAATTCACGTTCTTGGCATATGGAAAGATATGTGTATTGAGTGCACGTGTGTCTAAAGCCTATAAAATGTATTATCTGCATGGTGTTTAAGAGACTGATTTTTAAACTGGGGTACTTCAGGCTGACATATTTTTACATGTGAATTAAGTAGTTGTTATCAGCTTTTCCTTTACACTCAGGCCAATTCTTCATTCACTCTAAAATATCGTAACTCCAATGCACAGTAATATAAATACTGACATATTGTATAATGAATAATGAATCCTAACATGACAAGACCTCTTCTAAACCGTTATCTATAGGCACCACTATGGGTGTGCTCAATCTTTTATGACTTCTTTAGTTACAAAAGACTCTTCTTATGGTACTATTAACTTCAATGTGAACAGATGTCATGGAAATTAGTGATTATTTATAGAGATACATAGAAAAAGTGGGCATTTGGCTATTGGAGTGTGTTTGATTGTATGCGTGTATATTTGGAGGATGTTTCAATTGGTCAAAATGCAACTGAAGGCCAGCATATCATTTTTAGTTTTAGGAAATCTATATACCTTACATTTTAGACCTACACTGCTATAATGAACTGTAATTAATAAATGAATTTAACTTAATACCAGGGGTACATAAGACTCAGTCTTTTCCAAATCAGCAATGATTCATTTCCTAGCTCACAAATCCTTTGGAGGAGATAACTAGTTAAGAAAGAAACCAAAAATCAGCATTTTCTGGCTTCTTCCTTTGAATTTATACCTCTCCAAACTGCCTAATCCAGTTTAAAAAATTAGTAAGACATCTAACCACATAAGGACATAATAGTAATGATATTTCTATAGCAGAAACATTATAAGTCAGAGAACAGTCAGAACTTCTATGCCATACTAATTGTTAGCAGGGATGTCTTTACAATAATTACATATTTAATCAGACTGAATATGCAATTTTGAATTTGGAAGCTTATTTCTATCACAGCAAATACAGCAAGGTAGTCAGCAGGGGCCTAGTTTTATAATTATGCATGGATAAACCGTGCTAGGATGGATATCTCTAACTAACTTTATAGTGCTTTAGCCATAATTTCATGTATTCCCCCCCCAATGTTAGATATATATTTTTTCCATTGTTTGGGGATATTATACTTTATACCAGTGCTTTTTTTCTTTTAAAAAAAAAAAAAAGGTGCTGGAACTCACACATGTCATACAACCTGCCTTGCCTACCCTACAAGGTTCCATCCCAAAAAGGTGGTGGAACTCCGTTCTGGGCGTTCTATGAGAAAAAAAGCCCTGCTTTATACTATCAATATATTTTTAAGATTGAATCATATTATAAAAAAGAAATTAAGCTATTCATATTTATAGCTGTAATCCTTCAAAATACCAAGGACACCTTTCAGTTTGCTTTCTAGTTAACAGAAAGTCCAGTGAGTCTCAATTACTGGAATAATTATTGGCTGCACTCTTCCTAAGATCACATTAAGAGGGCAGGGTTTTGATCTCTTCTAGATCTGGAATTGATGCCTAAGAGAGCCAGTTTGGTGCAGTGGTTAAGGTACCAGGCTAGAAACCAGGAGATTGTGAGTTCTAGTCCCGCTTTAAGGCATGAACACCGGCTGTGTAACTTTGGGCCAGTCACTCTCAGCCCAACCTACCTGTGAAAAATACAAGGAGGTAGGAATATTAGGTATGTTCACTGCCTTGAAATACTTACAAAAGCAATAAAAGTGAGATAAGAAAAAAAATAGTAATAATAATAATATAGGCGCCTTGGGTGCAATCTCAAAACAACTGGAACACCACTTGAACATCCATTAGCTTTGACAAAATCACCACTGGTCAGTTGCAAAAGGCAGCTTTACTCACAACAGATTAATTACATCCTGCGACGATACCTTTAACACCATCAACATCTGCCTATCCTGGGTCTTTATCAATGGATTGATAAAAAATGCCAAATCCAGTCTAAATATCTGGCTGACTGTTCAACAAATCAATAATAATATCATAAAAGGGAAACTTTTGTCAGCTTTGATCAATGAGTTGTGCGGATTTTTCCCCTCTGGAGAGAAAATCCTAGTGGCAGTGATACATGTGCTGATGATCTCCCAGTTGGATATTTGCAATATGTTCATAATAGGACCGTCCTTGAACACAGCTTGGAAATTTGAATTGCCCCAAGACGGGGCAGCAAGTATAGTAAGCCAAACCCCTTAGAGGCGCAACATTAGCTCCTGATGGAACTGCTCCCCTTCTTACCTTGCACATCCAATTTAAATTGTTCAAACTTTGAAATAATACAAAAAAACTTGTAGCTCGGGTTTTAGATTTTGTTCAAACTTTATATGCTTTAATCCAAGTTACTTGAAGGACTGCATTTTCTTGGGCTGACTGTTCTGTACATTCAAGTCATTAACATGGAGCACCATAGATACGTTTTAATATCAATAATTTTGCTTTTTCCCCTGGTGCAGCCTATATTATGGAAAAACTGCCATTAAAATTTGAAAATGGTTAGGGTTATCTTAGAGAAATCAATTGAAGTGTTTATTTACCTACTTACCTTTCATTCAAGTGTTTATATAAACACTATAGGATATAGCTTATTAGCACATACTATAGCATGTTTATCTGATTACAAAACATAATTTTATAATGCTTGTGAGAGCCAGTTTGGTGTAGTAGTTAAGGCATCAGTCTAGAAACCAGAAGACAATATTTCCTTTCATGTCTTACCCATGAAAGCCAGCTGGGTGGCTTTAAGCTAGCCAGTCTTCCTCAGCCCTGGGAAGGAAGCAATGGCAAACCACTTCTCAACAACTTTGCCAAGAAAACTGCAGGGAAAGTTCGTTTTTCAAATGAAAGTGCCATCCTCTAATAATTGCTTTATGTTTGCCCTTAGGAAGTAAAAATAGTGAATGGCTCGCCCCAATGTATTCTTGGATTGCCTGGAAGTTGGTCATCCACGTGCCCGGAGGCGGAGGGGGGGGGGAGGACAAAAATAAGTTGGGGTGGAATTCTCAACGTGGGAGTGAAAAGGGAGTGCTGGCGACCACTTTTGCTTGCTGATAAATGCATGTCATGGGATTGGTCAGAGCATAGTTTCAAATTTCCAACTGACTAGGCAAAAAAGTTTGACTCTTCCCAATATCAGGAAACAGAAGAAAGGACAAGTCACCAATCACACTGAAGAATGAATAATAAGCAAAACCTGCAGGGAGAGTGTCAGGAACTAAGGCTCATGATAAAATTAGGTGTGCAGTACTAACTGTATTAAGAAGGACAGTGAAAAGTCTAAGAAGTGAAGCTTGTCGCCAATTAAGACTAGGAGAACTGAGTGCTATGTGCAACAATCAAGTTCAATGCCATTTCGTAGACATTTTCTATAGACACACACAACCTCATGTTAGTAACAAATTACACAGGGAATCCTCAATTTATAATCATTAAGTGAGTCACATGGTCATTAAGCAAATCCAGCTTCCCCAAATGGGCATTAAGCAAATCACAGCCAGTCATAAATATGAACTGGCTGCCAAGCATCCCAACTGCAATCATGTGACCATGGCTACATAAGAGAGAATACAGGTCATAAATCACTTTTTCATAGTCATAACTTTGAATTGTCATTAAATAAACAACTGTAAGTCGAGGATTACCTGTATATTATTCACAAATACAACTTTGCAACAGACAAGAGTGGGTAGCTTTACTGGAACCAAAGATTATTTTCTGTTTTAAAAATGAATAGAATAATGCCAGGTAATCGCATCCAAAAAGTTGAGTTAGGATACCTAATTTGGTGGGTTTTTTTGTATTTGTGTTTTGAAATGGAGGTTAGGTTCGCTGTTTTTCTGATATGTAACATTTAGAGATGATCTGGAGAGGGATAAACATTAGTGTGCAAAAGAGAGATGAGACAATTACTCACTTGTAGTTTATAGCATTCATTTGCTATAATTTAATACAATACTATGCTGTATCAACCAAAGCAAGTCATTGAGAATTAATGTAATCGCACTATTCTGCTTTGTTCAGACCTCTACCAGAATTCTGGGTCTACTTTTGAATAAGGTTGCTAAAAAAACCTGGACCCAAAGGAATTTAAAATGTTTTGCCCACCTTGTTTCCAAACTCTTGGAAGACAGCAATTTCATCCTTAAGCCATCCCGGAGAAGAGCAGAATCCAATCAGTTTTAGACAAACTTAAAAGATCATGTTCTGTTGGAATACCACATTTGGCAGCTACAACTTTCTCTTCTATCAGCGCTACTACCAATGTCCAAGTATATTCCCATTCCTTGTTAGGTATTTCTCCCCCAGCACAAAATTGCACGTATCATTAATGGGAAGGGATTCCTCAGATTTCTTCCGAAAGAACTGAACTGTAATCTGATCACTAGGAAAGGCTGTATCCTCAGTTTCCTCTTATATGTCTGAAATTCATGTCCCTTGCCCTGGTATTGGAAGCACGAATACTTTGATGCCACACATGGAGCATTGTGTCTCAGCCAAGGGCAAATGAAGCCAAATAGGCCATAAGCCTTCCCAGAACAAAATAACTCTGAAGCAAAATGAGCCACGTATTTTAAAATACTACAAATCCAATCTTCAGTACTTCTTTTGAAAATAATGTTGAGGCAACATATTTAATTCACAACTTGTTTCGCTAATAATTTCAAGTTTTCCTTTGATATCTCAGTATTTTTGTCCAATTCTGTGGTTTACACAATGCTCTGCATTCAATATAACTCAATACAAGACTTGCATCAGCCATATGCTCAAGCAAACTTTCCATTAAGCCTGCCATATAGGCACTATTTTTTCTGTCCAATTATGATTCTTCTTTATTCACAGAAACATGATTTCTCTCAGTATTGTGCTAATATCTACAGAAAATACAGTTGCATGAAAAAAAGTATTTGCTGACTTTTCGATTTTCTAAATTCTAAATTTTGTATATCTCTTCTGTTGAATGTTATCGGAGCTGTGTGAATATAAACTATCACACACAGCCAATTGTTGGTGCTTATTTTTATCTGACTTGTGATGTGCCAGTGTATAAAATCACTCCCCTGAATTCAATAACTGCTTGTACCATTTAAAGCCACAACAATTGTAGCCAAACTCTGTAATTGGCATCAGTCTCTTGCATTTTTGTAAAAAAAAAAAAACCGCTTCAGTTTAGTAACATCTGAGAGTATTCTATCATGAGCTACACATTTCTGGTCTTGTCAAAACATTTCAATGAGGTTTAAGTTTGGACTTTTATTTGGCATTCCGAAACACCACTATTTGTTCTTTTTTAATGTAATTCTGTAGCCTTGTTTGTATATTGCAACCACTGTTTTAGTGTGTGATCTATCTGAGCCTCAGTTGACAGATGGCCTATATTCTTCTGCAGAGTTCTGTGCTACAAAGCAGAATTTGTTTACCGTAATTATAAAAGCTGTCCAGATTCTCAGGCAGAAAAGCATCCCCCATATTATGGCAATCCTACCATCTTTTCCATTTCAACACTAAGGATCTTTAAGTTGGTTTGCTGAAGTGTTCTGTAATCTTTAGGTTGATAGACCTCAGTGACTTTTTAATAGAGGTCTTCAGAATCATTTAAGGATGGGGCATAAACGCCTTTAGAATCTGTATACTTTCACTGTGAAGTGAAAGAAAGTTTGTGAAATGTATATAGAATTTTTATTATGGTCAGTGACCAGAATTACAGATAGAAGCATATTAAAAAAAAAGTAAAAACAAAAATCACAATTGTTGGTGGATTCAATGATGAGCAAATCTTGTCTAGTTTTACAAGCAGTATACCAACATTTGATTACATTCAAATATAGCCTGAATCACACTGATCTGATAACAAATGCATATAAAAAGATCAGAATTCCCCAGGTCTTTTAGCAGGTAAGGGTTACAAGATAGATCATTGGATCCTTATAGAGCATGGACTGGATGCATCACAGCGAAACCACGCCCACCCCATTGCCAGCAATGGCAAAAAAGTCGCGATACATCGCGACACATCACATGATGTTGCGAGTTTGACACCCCTGTTATAGAGGGTGTAACACAGCAAGACATGAGCTGTAGTTTCAATAACCTCTTGTCTACAAGGTCACAATCTTCTTAGGGATCTTTTTGTATAGGCCTTCCAAGATTGCTGTGAGGTGTGCACTGAACTCTGCTCAAGTTATGGTCAGTAAAATGTACGTATGGCAGGCCCAAATGACCTGATTGTTTAATAAAATAGTACTCAAACAACTATTTAGCCCTTTACATGAAGTGATTGAAATAGAGATGCAATCATTTTTCATCACATGTGGGATAGCTTTATGAAATAAATACCAAATTGATGCCATTTGTTCATCCAGAATTCCTTTATGATTTATCATGAGATCATACATTAAGCTCTGATAACATTCAGTGGTGGTGATATGCAAACGTTCAGGAAACCCAAATGTTGAGAGGCTAAAGACATATTTATTAAAATAAAAGTGTTTCCTAATGAAACAGAATAAGGGGAAGGACCTCCATGCTTTTATTGCTTATTTGTGATCAGTTCCTCTGCTTTGATTGTTTACCCATTTGCCACAGTAACTAATTTATTAAATTGCTTCCTCCAAGAAAAACAAAATCCAAACAATCTCAAAAAAGCATTTAGAGCCATCCACCAGTAGCAAACTTAAAAGCTTACAGCTGTGCACCAGCTAAGCCTGCATTACTTTAGGGGCTTCTTTGGGGGAATAACAGATGGAAGAGATATAGGGAACGACTAGCTCTCATGATAAACCTCTTTGCTCAGCACAGGAAGAAGGCCAGATGTTATTAGTTTACCACTTCTTTCAATCTTAAACAGGATGTAGCACTCTCCTTTAAATAAAAACCACATCCAAGTATGCCTAACACCACAAAGAATGTACCATAGCTATTTTGGAAATTAGGATTTGAAAATCAGGATGGAGGTACTCTACCTTTTTTTGAGAACGTACTGCTTGAAAAAAAGGGAAATGTATTTTTTGACAATGTAACATATAGCTGCTACTTTATAAAGCAATGTCCTTCACTCTTGCCTGGGTTCACATAACATTCTAAGTCAGGTTTGTCAAACTTGCCATGTCATGTGATGTGTCGTGATGTACCATGGCTTTTTTCCCCTTGCCAGAGCTGGGGTGGGTGCAGCTTCTGTGTGACGTATCCAGCCCATGGGCCAGCATGCCCTGTTTGACACCTCTGTTCTAAGTCATTAGGAGATTTATAGCGTATGTTGTATGAGTCAGGGTGGTTTGCAATCATGGTTTAATCTTGGTTCTTATTTAAGTACCCAGCCAACTGTGGCTAGTTTGCTTAAGCAAATTATATCTGAATACATTCTGTGAATGCAGCCACTGACTGAACATTAGGCTTTAAGGCCTAATACTTCCAATTCTGCAACATACATTCCTGTTTGAGTTTATCTTGCATTCCATTTCCCTTTAAATTATTCCTTGCAAAAGTATATAATCATAGTTTCTTCCTTTGATTTGATCTTTTG
>NW_015387043.1:66388-152581 GCF_001527695.2 Protobothrops mucrosquamatus
TTTTTTGAGATGTGCTTGCCTAATTCTTATGTTGATGCCACCAATGCATGATGTGATAAAAGATTCATTCTTCAGCCAGCTTGATGTTGTTTGGGGGCCAACAGAGAGTGAATGGCGCAAGGTCACCTAGAGGGCTTCTGGGATGGCCAGAGGGAGCACATGGTTTCTTGATTCCTAGGCTGGTGCTCTCAACCACAATACACTGGCTCTCGTCATACAAATGTACCTTGAAAATGTAGTTTTTCCTTAAATACATCACTGTTGTGTTCAGTACAGTTAGATACATCAAATGAGTACTAAAAAAGCAATGAGGATCCTCTCAAAAGCATGAAGCTCAAGAGTAAGAATGTTTCCAGCTGCAGAACCCAAAAACTTGCAGTTGAAGTGTGAGTTTTAATGCAGTGACCGGTCCTTAAACCATAACCTTACAAAGCCATTCAGCAGCCATGCAGCATCTTTCACATGGAAAATTGGAAAGATATATTTATCTAGGTTCTAAATAATTTAATTTCAAACCAATGGTTTCTATTTCAGCTACTGTCTCTATAAATTTCTGTCAAAAGTAGTTTCTAGATTTGGATCATTGTGCCTGTTTGTGATACGCTTCCAATTTAAAAGCGGTAGCCCTTGGTTCAATACTAAAAACAAACTTCTATAGTTGGAAAATTATTACAGTGATAAACTTGCCAAGATCATGAAGCAGCTTTTTGTAAAAAAAAAAAATAGGAATATGTATCTCTCTCTGCTTTAAAAAAGGTAGAGAAATCAAAAACATTTTAATACTTTATTTTTAAAGAAAAGTATCTTTATATTTAAAAAAACAAAATTTTATGTTCTAAATAATGGCAATTGATTAGAAATGTATGAGTTGCAATAATGGCAATTGATTAGAAATGTATGAGTTGCATGTGCAGACATTTCAATGTGTGAAGTAAGATTTGATAAAGAAAATAATTTGAATTGTCATAATGTTCACAGGACCTTTTGAACACTGAGACCAGTGTTTCCAGGAACATACTTTAAAAACATTGTTATATGAACCCTGTTATATGAACCTTATAACTATATAACTTTAAGCATTCAAAACATCTGAAACTGGGTTATTAATTTTCATGCTATTCATTAATATTAAAAGTAATGAGTGTTTTGAAAGAATCCACTATATAATTCTATATATATCCTTCTCAATGTAAGACAATCAACTCAAACCTTAAAATTATAGATTACGGATAAATAAAATAAAATCAAAATTAAAATTATTAGAGTAAGTTTACATTTTTGAAATATAGACAACACGTGAAGATTTAAGGTTTGCATAAATTAAGCTAATATATCAATGAAAGACACTAATAATTTGCTATCTTAGTGGGAAGAACATCTGAATTATATAAAAATATTGATTATAAAAGTTATTCTTAATCATTTGAATGAAGTTAAATTTTTTTAATGTGATATTTAACTGTTTCCACTTTCACAGTTTTGACAAGAATCATTAACATTGTACTTTAAAAACCATGTGCAATATATAACATAATTACTGTTTTTAATTACAAGCACACAACCTAAGGTCTCAGGAAGAGACATTACTCCCAAATTATTGGGTGCAGCCTTCCTTGAGGCCCTACAAAATTTCTCCCTGAATTGTAACTGACAGGCAGGACAATTATTGAATACATGAGGCATGATTACGTGTCATCAAACTGGTACTAATTCTTAGTGACCACACTGATATATTTTCTCCATGATGACCTCTGCCTAATCTGATCTTTCAGATCTTCCAACGGTGCATCCATTGCAACTGTAATGAGTCCAATTCACCTTGCTGCTAGTCATCCTTTTTGTCTTTTTCCTTCCACCTTTCCCAGCATTATGGCCTTTTCCAAGGAGCTAGGCCAGGGGTAGGCAACCTTGGCTCTTTTATGACTCGTGGACTTCAACTCCCAGAATTCCTGAGCCAGCCACGAGTCATAAAAGAGCCAAGGTTGCCTACCCCTGAACTAGGCCTTCGCATGAGGTCTCCAAAGTAGGATAATTTGAGTCTGATCATTTATGCCTTGAGTGAGGAGTAATTATACCATATTTAATTTAAATGCTATTTTTTTTATCCCCACCCATCACTTTTTTTCCTCATGGTCTGACATTCACGTAGCAACCACTAAACAACATTGAAAAAAATGACTTATGATTGGTCCTTGCGCTTACAATTGTCACGCCTCCCCATGGTCTCGTGATCAAAATTTGGGCTGCTGGCAACTGTCATATATTTATGACAGTTTGTGTCCCAGGGTCATGTGATGGCCAACTTCCAAGAGCAAAGTCAAGGGGGGAAGCTTCATAATCACGATTCACTTAACTTCAGTAATCTGCTTAAAAACAGTGGCAAGAAGGTCATAAAATCAGGCGTGACTCACTTAACATCCACCTTGCTTAGCAATGGAAATTCTGCTCCCAATTGCGATTGTGAATCAAGGACTACCTGTATATGCAGTACATATACATATACATACATACATACATACATACATACACACACACACACGTACGTACGTACGTACGTACGTACGTACGTACGTACGTACGTACATACATACATACATATAAAACTGGTGGACACCAAGAGTAATTATGACCAAGATTCTTTTTTTCCAACTTGGAGAATGAACTTGTATCGAGAAGCTTGTATTTCATTAATTTGTAACAAGCATACTATAAATAAATATTTTTGTATTTCACATTTTGAGACTGTATAATAGCTAATGTAGGAATTTAATATACAGAAAATGATAGACTGTCCAACTCAGACAGAAATATACTTCGAGTATAGTGAGGATGTTTCAAGGATAGCTAGCCTAAACTAATACAATAGTAAACAATGCATGTAATTGGATCTCTTTTATAGGGATGAAAAAATTAACATATCAGGACTAATAAATACACAGTGTATAGTTTTACTTCAATTATCAATCTACCCATGAATTTACTGATTTATCCTAGTAAGAGTCTCTTGCCTTCATTTCTTCCATTCTGCTTTAACACAAGGATACTTGTAATCTAAGACATTTGTTGTAATGATTACTGAGATAGTACTTAATATGATACATATCAAGCGATTGGAAAATTAAGAGATTCTGTCAACACAGGGCACAACTCTGCTTACAAATAAAACCTTTTAGGAGTATAGTCCATGAAAGGACACTTATATACAGATAGATGTATACAGTATATATTTCTAACTGCAGTTATCTTTCAATAAACTGACCTGACTTTTAGCAGTCTTTAGATACAATATACAAACTATTCATCATTTTATGCAGTTGTAACACCCTTTGATGAATGCATTAAATCCCATTTCAGATTTTTCTCTTGTATTACAATCCAGTTCAACTGACATTTAAATGAATTTGAATCTGTTTGACAGTTCTGCCCTCTATTAGTTTATTAAATCTTAATTCACGTGACTTGAGAATCTTAGTCAAGCCTACAAAATTTTAATTCCTGCATAGCAGAAATGTTGTCTCAACTTGTTGTAAAGAATACAAAGGATAGCTAACTTGTGAAAGAAACTCATTGTAACCTACCATGATTATGCCATAAATACCTAATACAACAATGTAAATATCAAGAAAATTACTGTCAATGCAGTGCCATGCATGTAAACATCTAATTATACCACACATAATACCCAATACTACAATGCAAATATCCAGAAAATTACCCTTAATACAGTGCCGTGCATTTAAACATCCCATGCTGAGGCATGTGATTTTCATGTTAAGTGACCTAGATTACGCCTAAATGCATCAATATTGACAGCTCAATAATGGCTATACAGTAAACAACTGTGTAGGAAAATTCAGCTACAGCTTCTGTAGATTGTGGTTCAAGCAAGGAAAATGTTATTCCAAATGACAAAACCAACATTCACACCTCTTCTTCCTACCCAAAATAATAAAAACCCATGAAACATTAGTGTAAAGCAGGGGTGTTAAGCTGCCGGCCCGCAGTCGAGACAAGTCACATGGAAGCCACGCCCACCTCATTGCCGGCAATGGCAAAACAGTCCCGATACGTTACGCGATGTCACGTGACGTTGCGAGTTTGACATGTCTGGTGTAAAGATTATAACAAAAAAGGGCAACTTTTATATTCTCAAAAGTGTATCTGTTTATGGGTTGACATTGGAAATTGATTTGATAGGTTAATACAAACCCTGCTGTGTAGATTCTGTAACACAATTATCAACAACCACAGAAAGGGCTTTTTGGCATAGCTGAGAATGGTTTCTCTTTGCACAATGTGAATCTTTCTATACATAGTTCAAATAATAAAAACTTTATTGAAATGTAACAGATTCCTCAAAACATTCTTAAAATGGATGTTTTAAGGCAGTGATGGCGAACCTTTTAGAGACCGAGTGCCCAAACTGCAACCCAAAACCCATTTATGCATCGTCGGGTGCCGGGTGGGTGTGGCCCATTCGGTGGTTGTGGCCCATTGGGTGGGCGTGGCTGCGGTGGTAACGGCAGACTGGGTGGGACTAAAAAGTTCAATCAATCAATTCCAACTTTGCAAGATCTTTTTTTCCCCGCAAGAAGTTGAAATTGACTGACTGATTGAATCTTTTTTTTTTTGCACACGGCGGCGGAGGCCTAAAGCAAAAAGGTTTTATAAAACCCAGCTGAAGGCCTAGGACTGGGGCGACGGCGCGAGTGCCCACAGAGAGGGCTCTGAGTGCCGCCTCTGGCACCCGTGCCATAGGTTCGCCACCACTGTTTTAAGGAAAGGCAGTTAGTTTATAAGAAAACTTCCCTGAAACTGTAGCTTGCAAGATTTTATGTACAGATTCCTTAGCTCAATCTACATTCTCAGTTTTTTACCCTCAGAAAAAAGAGCATCTTTATAAATAATGCTTACTGTAAATAATCAAGACTCACATATTGATAATCTCTGATATAAGGTCTCAATAATATTCTCTATGGAATAATTTGCTGAGAAATGTACTAAATTCACCCATAGATATGTTAAGAGTTTAATAATAATACAACAATTGTTGTGATAATAACAATACAACAAGGGTTGTGATATGCAACTTCGTGAGCTTTTTGCGTCAGCCATCTTTATGCTCTAGAATTAAGTAGCACCGGATTATTCATTGGTCACAGGGAGTAATTTTTGGTTGTGGCAGAATATAATCTATTAAGTTCCGAAGAATCTACAGACATGCCTCACCCAAATCTGAGTTAATAAAAAAACTAGAAAATAGCTAAATCAAATTTTAATAGTTTGCCTTTATTCAATTACAGTCCTCCTTTATATATTCATGATTTATGGAACCCATATAATATACAGGTGATCCTCAACTTATGACAACTGAGCCCAAAATTTCCATTGCTAAGGCAGTTAAGTGAGTTGCACCCCATTTTGTGACTTTTTGCTACAGTCAAGTAAATCACTGCAGTTGTTAAGTGAATTATGTGGTTGTTAAGTGTATTCAGTTTTTAAGTGAATTATGTGGTTGTTAGATGTATCCAGCTTCCTGCTTGGGAAGGTTGCAAGCGGTGATGATGTGACCCCACCATTTATGATGCAACCATCCTAAATATATGCCTATTGTCAAGCACCCACATTTTGATCACGTAACCATGGGGATGTTGCAACCAGTCATAAGTCACTTTTTCCAGTGCTGTTGTTACTTCAAACGGTTGCTAAAAGAATGGTTATAAGTTAAGGACTCCCTGTATACAATGCATACAATGGGTTTCAAACAGACAGGGCAAGCTACTGTATATAAACAAGGAGTAAATCCCACACTTGCTCGCATGGATGTTACCTAGCCAGACAATGAAATGTCTGCAACCAAACAATCACGCTCAGAGAGCATCAAAGACTCCAAGAGCTATTGTCTTTTAATATGCATCTCTACCTTAACACAGGCTTGTCTCTATTATGCAATAAGTTCTCACCCTTCAGGTACTGAAGGAACACGAAGCCTAGGACATTTGTCCCTAAAACTAGAGAAAGTTGGAAGTTAGTGATTCTTTACATCCTGGCTCCAGCCTGGAAATGTTGTTCCCACAAGCTATATTGGCAAATCTGTTTTACTTAAAAGCACACAAAATAACTTTCCTCTGGGTATACAGATAGCATCTCAGTCATCTTGAAAAGGCTCACCTCCCACCCTTGGGAAATTGTGAGGTTAAATGCCCATGAGAAGCTCGTTTCTGTTGTTATAGAAAAGATAGCACACACTCATGCTTGTGATCCCAGAGAAGGTATGATATTCTGTACTCAGGAATCCAAGTAAAAGGGGGAAAAATAAAGTACTTAACTGAAATTACTGCCTAATCCTGGCTCCCATGACAAGCACACACAAATCTGTGGAATATCTCATATATTTCAACCTCTCACAAATGCTAGCTAGGAGGTAAAGTAACCATTTTGTTTCTTCGGTCGTCATAGCTGTCAGAAGATATGGAACAAGGGCTGGAACAAACAAGCTTTCAATAAAACATCAGGTATTTTATTGTGCAACATACCATAACAAGAATTCCATTTTTGCTCCGCTTCAGTTCAGCTCATGCCTAGAGTTAAGTGAGTCAGTTACAACTTTATTCTCTACATTATAGGTGCAACCCAGTCATTGTCATTTTTATTCTCTATGTAAGAGATGTAATGCATAGTGTTAAAATCTAATTAAATGACATCATTTTTAAAATAAGATTTTAACTCTATTCACAAGATAAGAAATCCTCAGGCAGGTTTATATTACTACGTATTACTAAAAACAGATATTCCAATATAAGAAGTCTCATAGCTGTTTGGATCTTACATCATCTTTTGAAGCCATGCAAATTTCAGAAAAATATATTTGAAGCACTCCAGTCTTTCTCTCTTATTTGGCTAACTCTTCAAAGAAATAGAATAAGTAAAGAAACTTTGGTTGGCAGAGAAAGCTGTTAGACTGGTTCAGTTTGTACACTTGCAAAATTCCTCTGACATTTATCTCGAAGAGTTTCTGACCTCTTCCAAGTCAAGAAAGGACAAAGCGCAGACAGCATATGTAAGAATATGAGTACAACATATGAACCTCTTTCCTTCTGATCAGACCAGAATATTTGAAGCCCAATAACAAAGCCATAAGAGCTGAGAATACACCTGGATTCTGCTTGTCCAGGATTTTGAGAGATCTATTTCCCAACTAAAAAGAAGTTTATTTCCAACACAACCCATCAGTGGAAGGCTGCCCGCAGTATAATCAGAAGTACAATTCTGCAATACAGCAATATAATTACTGTACGAGTTTCAACTTTTATCCTTCTGTTTTTTTCAAACATCTTGCCCACATTCCCCATTTTTTTTTATTTATAGGAGTAGCTCCTGTTATTTGATATCACTCATCTCTAGAAAAGTAGGAACTCACAGCAAAATCAAGATCAGAATTCCACTGTCCCTACGAAGCCCATCACGTTATGATACACTGCTATGTTCCCAGGCTGATTTGGGCATATCCCATTTAAGCAGGTGCAATCTTATTTAATTCTCTCACTTTGAGCCTATGGTGAGTAAGCGAATGACAAATGTTCTAAGTTGTCTTTGGGTGATTTCTGTCAAATATCGAGGTATTATTAAAGGCAGGATTGCAGTATTTGAAAGCACAACAGCAGGAAGAAGAGGATTACCAGACCTGAAGCTACAGGTGCTTCCAGATGGAAAGCTTCTAAGGGTACAGCGCCTTAGCCCCTATACCAGGGGTAGGCAACCTTGGCTCTTTTAGGACTCGTGGACTTCAACTCCCAGAATTCCTGAGCCAGCACAGCTGGCTCAGGAATTCTGGGAGTTGAAGTCCACGAGTCCTAAAAGAGCCAAGGTTGCCTACCCCTGCCCTTATACTGTGCAGCCATACTGCTGCTTAACACTTGTTTTTATGAAAATGGGAAAAAAAAGAGTTACAAACAGCCAACACCGTTGTCTGGATCCTGTAAAAGTACAGACTGGGGGCAAGGCGAAGGTTTCGCCACAGCGAATTCTGCCCCTTTTACTTAACAGGACTTCTGCCAACTCCCCGCGGGACCCGCAGCTTCGGGTTTCAGCAGAAGGAGCTCCCGCTATTCACGCCTTCACAATGGAGACCTCTCTCCCACCACCCACCACCCACCCCCGTCTTCCTCTTTTTCCACTCAGGGCCCCCCTCAGGCGGCTTCCCGGCAACGGATTCCCGCTCCGAAGACCCTGCCGAGGAACTGAGGGGCGCGCCAAACCTTAAAGGACCCGAGTCCCGAGTCTTCAACGAGTCGCTCCTGCCTAGAGTACAGAATTAAACACTCGCCCTCGGCAACGAAAACAAAACCCTCCGGATAGCGGGAATCGGGGAGACGACTCCAGTACGTACAAACGGTGCCTTCTTGGGCAGAAACTCGGCGGTAGGTGTGGCAGTTTCAGCCGGGACAGCTGTTCTCTCCCCTCCCCGCCCGCAGCCAGCAACGTGGGAGGGAGATCCAAAACCACGACCCGGAGGCAGCGACGGCTGCAGAGGAGAACGAGCAGCCCCCCCCCCCGCGCCGATCGTGGCTCTTCTCCGTCCCCCCCCCTCTCTGGGCTCCGGCCGCCGTTCCCTCCCCGGCGCAGCAGCTGAGCGAGGACAATCGCCCTCTGTCTTCCCCGCTTCCAGCACCCCTTTCCCGAACAGCCGAGCGCGGCGGCGTACGAGCGAGGGGAGAACGGGCGCCCTCGTACCTCCTCGGGAGCGGGGGAACGCGGGTCCAAGAGGCATTTCCCAGTGAGAGAGGAGGACGGGGGGGGGTGTGGGGGTGCAGGAGCCCCTCCGCTCGCGAGCCGGGGATTCAGCTCAGCTCGCCGAGGGCGCCGCAATTCACCCGAGCCCCGCCGTAGCCCCCGGGGAGCCGGGTTACTAGGAGACTCACCTCTTCCGACGGCTGCTCGGAGGACTCCCGCTGAGCGGAAAGTCTCGGAGCTCCTCCGGTGCAACAGGCGGCGGCTGGGGAAGGCAGCTCTCCGCCAAGTCCTGCGGGGCTGGATCAATCCGCCTCCCTTCTCGGCTGGCTCCGGCGAGCGGTCTCTGCGGTCCGAGCTAGCCCCTCCCCTTATTTCAAGCTGCTGGACGTCCAGCGAAGAGGGCCTGGCCTGGCCCGCCTCCCGGGCGATGGGCGGACTTGGGCAGACCCGAGACAGAGGCTTCCCAGGAGGACGTTGCGGGAGCTGGTCTGCTCTGGGCAAAGGAGGCCTGGCTTTAGCAAGCCGGGAAAGACGCGGAGTTTCCTCCTCCACCACCACCACCCCTGCCCGCAACGGGGCGGGAAGGACTTTCTGATCCAATTAGCCCGCTGCCGCTCCGGGGATATAACCGAGGCCCTGCCCAGCAGCCGTGGTGGCTGAGCTGGCCATCCTGGGAAATGGGGCGAGGGAATCCGTAGCCACCCAATTTGGGAAGCAAAGAGAATCTGTGGGCCGGGACCTGGGACGCCATCGAAGTACCGTAGCGGCGCCTCTGCGCATGGGGAAAGCGCGGAGTTGCCAATGAGTAATCGACCCCTTCTCTAGTCTTAGGCAAAAGAGCTTCCGCACCGGCGTCAGTTTCGAGTATCTCCAACCGCAGAACCCGTCCCCCCCACTCAATGAATTACACTAGCCCTCCATCAGATACTTTGCTTGGTAAGCATGCTCGTTTGGTAGACAGGAAGGGATCCTCTGGATTTAAAATAACTTCCCTCACAAAGAGGGAAGGTTAAATAGGGAAAAAAAACTATGGTAATATCTGAGATTAACTCCCGTTTTAAAAATAGCGACTGTACCTATTTAGGTAAATAGGCCGTATTTATCTAGTAAGCCATTAAACAAACAAGTTTAAAAATAGCATTTATGTGTTCTTTTAGTTAGGTGGAGAATTTTCCAGTCAACTCTACCAAAAACAAAAAAAAACCCACCCCTTGTAATTCATAAGGACACTGTTCTCAAGCAGTCTTCAGAGGTACAGTAGTAACAAGTCATAACTATGAAGAATCTCACTCATTGAGGCTGTTTGCATTGCACTGGAAAAGCCAACTCACCTTTTCTGCTGCTTTGTGCCTTCCTTGCCTATAGTCAGCAAAGTCTAGCTCAGTGGTTCTCAACCTGTGGGTCGGGACCCCATTTGGGGTTGATTGACCATTTCATGGGGGTCGCCAAGCAAGGCTGTCCGCCATTTTTTTTGTCCGCCATTTTTTTTCCCTTTTCCGGCGGGTGCCTTACCTCCCTTGGGCTGGGCCAGCTGGTGGTCGGCCTGCTCCGTCTCTGCCGCTTGCCAGCTACACCTCGGCCGGTGCAGGGGGCGGAACCACGCATGCGCGGCGCTCCTGGGCAGGGAAAGTCCTCGACTTACGACCGGTTGGGTAGTCCTCGACTTATGACCGGTTTAGTCCTCGACTTACGACCGGTTGGGGTCGCGGCATTAAAAAGGTTGAGAACCACTGGTCTAGCTGACCAAAACCCAGTGGTGGTCAGTGTATTTTTGTCCACTCATTTGCTCTTGACAAATATAGTTCCACTTCTATCATTCTATTTTAAAAGTTTCAGAATCCTTATTAAGTCTTATAAGGGCAATGTGTAAAAGTAATGAAAATACAAAAGGGTTTTGAAGTCCCCGGATATTTCTTCATCTTACAAGATGTTACAAAAACAGAGAAAGAAGCCTGGGGCAAAAAGCTTGACTGAAGGTTGAAATACTGGGCCTTGAAATGGAATGTGGGAGGGGATGGATCAAGGTTCAAATTAAGCAGTACCAGGTGCTGCAATAGTTTCAGGTTACATTCAGGACTGTTAAACCAATAGTGTTAGGTCTCCAATTTTTTTAAAAAAACCAAACACCCTCATATTTCAAAATTATCTGTTATTATTACAACCTATGGTGCCTTGAGACTAAACTTAGGTTTACTTTATATAAGCCACTGTTTAATAATTATTTCATTTAAGCCGGGGGTTTTCATTTAATCCATGGACTTTTCCATATCTGCTACGTTTTAAAATTTTTGAAGTAATGCAAATGGCATAGTATTTTTCTGAAGAATATACACAATATCCGAATCTATATTACTATTCATGAAGCTTCTACCTCCAACCAAAATGTGCCAGTACTTGTTTCTATCCGAAGTTCACACCCTATGCAAATGTTTATGAGTCATATATGTGTAAGAAATAGTCACTGATTAATTACTCAATAGGAAGATATTTTGTACACATTCAGTAAGTTCATAACGTCACATTAAGCCAAAGGAAGTAAGGAGTATAAAACATAGCCATGGTATCAGATTGTTCAGATTTGTACACAGTGTGACCTGTTTGTCCCACATAGAATCAACTGGGGAGTTGATGACAGATTCTGGTATTTATAGAAAAGATTATTTGTAACTCAGGGTTGAATTGCAGGGGTCCTTGATGCTCTCTAAACTTGGTTATTTTCTTGTAGACATTTCATTACCAAAATAGGTAACATCATCAGTGCTGGAGGGAAGGGGAGTTGCTCTATTCTTATATATTAGTGACTTACCCTGTCAGTGTTGTTGGGAGTAGTCCTGGTGGTTTCTTGATTAGGATGTTGTTTATTATTACCGTAGCTTAAGAGTAAACTCAACTTCCTTCTAGCACTGAAGATGTTACCTAGCTTGGTAATGAAATATCTTCCAGAAAACAGCCAAGCTCAGAGAGCACCAAGGACCTGATGATGGTATATATTACACTAGAGGAAATACATGTGAAAGTGCGCTAATATCTTGTGTGTGAAGTTGTTGGTGTCTGTGATAGTGCTGCTGCTGTGAATGTGAGTACAACACATTCCTTTGGGTTGGTTGTAGGGTCTACTTCCATGTTAACATCATCTTCCATTGTTTTTGATTACTTGTGAGAATCTGCTTCAAGTTGGGTGCAAGGATGAGTCTGCCACCCAAAGCCTATGAAAGTACAGTATTTATTCAGTATGGGTTGTAGCTTACAGTGATAATGCACTTCAGGGCTTGACCTTTGAACCGAAGGTAAGAACCGATTGTTCTGTTTTTGTGGTATGTCTTTTAGTGGGAACATCACTAATGTCAATGTTACACAGTTTGATACCAGATTATGTGTCTTTACAACATAAGTATTTTATCTTTGGCAACATTGACTCACAAATCAGTAGCATGGCTATGGTCACACAATAAGCCAACATTTTAATAACTGACTTAGAATAATATATTCTATATTATTATCCCCTGAAACCTCTTTTCCTTGAAATTCGTTGATATTATCTGCAAAATAAAAAAAGTCTTACATCAAATTCCATCAACACCTCAGTCTCCACACTATCATCAATCTTTGCCCCAACCTTTCTATAAAACAAGTCTACTTCCTTGCTGTCCTGGTAGATTTATACATGTATTTAATCAAGTAATATACACCATGTCACATAGGAAATCTACAGATTGCCAACACATAACTCTTCTACCTAGAATATTGAACATAATCAATTCTACCATTTATGTGCAAGCTGAATGCTACAGCCTCATTTGTTCTGACCCACTTCACAGAAATGCTTTGTTGGACTTAAATCAAGCATTCAGAAGCTGAGCTACCCCTACAGCAAGATCAACAGATAAATCAATTGAGCCAGATCAATAGAGCTAGGGAAGGCCTATTAAACAACCACAAAAACAGAATAATAGAATATCACTGGTTGTCTTCTACACCTCACAGATCAAACACTCAAATGCATTATAAATAAGCTACAACCCATACCAGACAATGACAGTTCATTTTCTCAGGCATTGGGTGGCAGGCCTATATTTACCTACAGATATGAAGCCAACTTACATCCAACATGAAACCAATTCTCACAAGTAACCAGAAATAGAAACATGATCCTAATACACAAACCAAAACTTACAACCAGACCAGATGACTACTTTGCCCCCATATTTAAATGAACAGCACCATCACAGTGATGATGGTGACATGCTCTTCCTCTAATATATATGCCATCATCTCCAGCAATGTCCCTCTGGATTCTAAATATGACTAAATATGTGCAAAAGTATTAATGGACACAAGTTTGTTATTGGACTCAAGCAAAGACAAAAGAGTAAACAGAGCATTCTAACCTCCCAGGATACTTAATTACAAAACTCAAGGTAGTTACTTTTTTAAAAAGAAAGAAAAGAATTCATCTCACTGTTCATAAAATAATTTCTCCAAAATCCATAAGCTTTTTTTAATTGTTCTTGATTACACCAGTGTAGTTCTGGTGTAGAGTGTCACTGCTGATCCCCAAATTGATGGGAACAAGTTTTCCTTTATGAAACTCATTGAAGCAGTTACAAACTTTTATTTCTTGAGAAACACAGTGTCTTTTCCAACTCTATAACTTTTTAGCATGCTATTCAATGAATTACACAAAAATTGCAGCTTTCAAATAGAACTCTATAGCCTGCTTTACTTTCTTACTTTTATATAGAATTTTAAAGAATTGCATATCAATTTAAAGAGAGACATTTGATTAAATTGATATGGGATAAGACTGAGCTTGCATTTTTCCCTCTCTAGTTTGAAACATAAGAAAAAGTAGACAGAATATGCATAAAACAAACTTTTCCCCCTTGATCTCAACTAAAAATATGCAAAATTATCTGTTACCTCCTATCAGTACAAACATTATTTTTCAGACCATTTTTTAAACTGAGACATAGAAAGCAAAACATCTCCATTTGATCTACAATTGTTCAGTTATAATGATTTGGTAGTGTCTCTGGCAGAGGTCTCCCCACCGCATCCCCCTCATTCTTTTAATGACTGGCCAAGGATTGAACTTGAGACCAAACAGGTTTTACCACTGAGCTATGGACATTGTTAACATCCTGCCAAGCTTTTATTTTCCACAGCTCTGCAGCTAAAATATCTAAGAACCTGCTTTATGATATATAGAAAAGCTCATATTTTCCACTCATTAATATTCCTAGATTAGCTGTATGTAATGTATGTATCACTGGTATTTAAAATACTGACGACAATAGATGCAAATAATGTGAGCTATTTATATACAAATTTCAAATTCTTTTCTTGTTCTTGATCATATCTGTATATTAATTTTTCAGAAGTGGGTGCTGAATTTATCTTAACTATCTGCAAGTTAACAATCAAAAAGTAAACACTCCCTCCAAGATTACATAATGCAACACATCTTCTTAATGTGTTTGAAACATTGTGGTGGACCTGTTGGCAAATCAGTCAAGTCATCTGTTCTAAGAATATATTTTATAACATCCCTAACAAATGCCTTTTCAATTTCTTTAAATTTCACCTTTCCCTTGTACTCTGGTTGCACTGTTTTTGAGCCTAAAATTAATCTGCATTTATTAAAACTGGTTTGTCTACACTCTTAGGGTTAGTCTATCAGCCATGGTTTACCAATCACACTGACTGGGTTCATTCAACATATTAAACCAAAACCAAATAACCCATACTATAGCTTAGTAGGATGTGTAAATGAATTTGCACAACATACTAATTCATGGTTAACTGAATATTTGTTTGTTGAATTAACCCAATTGTCTGCATTCACACAAATCACAAACTATTTTAACTAAACAGATGAATAACTATAGCCACATTATCCTATTGGTAAAAAATAATTTAGGTACTGGAAATTAAATCTTATACATTCTAAAGACTTAATTATGATCTCAGATTTGGGGTATATTTTCTTGCACATAGGCAAACTATCTTCTAGTAGGTTAAGTCCATACTCTTAAATGCAATTACAGTAGTAGCATTTTTTCTTTCATGTTTTTTCTACAATTTAAAGGTTGTAGTATTTACACATAACATATATAGGTAAGAAACTAGCCAATTTTATTTTTTAAATTTATTAAAACATATTTGAAGAAGAAACAATGAATTAATTATGGTAATGCACCATTAAAATCAGTCCCATTCTTACTGGCTTTAAGTGCTATTATGGAATTATTTTTGTCTTCCTTTAAAGTATATTGTTTTAGGTAAGAGATTTTTCCATTTCTAAAAGAAATTGGGCGGAAATGAAAGTTCTCCTGGCACAGCTCTGACATGGGAGAAGGGTATAAAAACTTTGTGATAAATGGGAAAATTTATCTTTGCAGTCAAGAAAATGATATGTTCTTACTGGACTATATCAAAAAATTATGTTTGGACATTTTCTACAGTACATAACACCTTCTGTAATACTAAAGTATATTGCAATGCAAACGTTTTCTCACCTTCTTGCTAACGTTGATTTTTCTTCTCCTCTGTATGTAGATCTTTTTACCGGAGAACATTCACCTAAAAATTCACATTTGCCTGCAATTGTCACATGGCCGCTGGGTGTTTATTTACTACTACTACTACTACTACTGTACTTCCAAGATAAATCTCCAACTGTGTCAGAACTATAGGATATAAACAAACTCCTCGTTGATGCATGGTCAGGAAACTCTTTTCCTTTCCATTCTTGCACTTTATATAACGCCTTTCACTGGGGCTCTAAAATGCCACAGACAGACTAACCAATCACGTTTTAACCTAGCAACCTGTGCAAAATAAATGTGTGCGGGCAGTTCGCTTCGGGTGTCATTTAAATCAGTGTTTCTCAACGTTGACAATTTTAAGGCATGTGGACTTCAACTCCCAGAATTCCACAGCCAGCATTGCTGGCTGTGGAATTCTGGGAGTTGAAGTCCACATGCCTTAAAATTGTCAAGGTTGAGAAACACTGATTTAAATCACAGTTAAATGAGCCACCGGTGGTTAAGCGCGTCATCAGAGGTGGTTCCCCCAACCGAAAGGTGAGAGAATTGCTGCTACACGTATCTTAGGGAATGCGCAATTATTCTTTGCTTTATGTGAGGAAGACTAAAAGGACCTCTTTTTTCTTCTCTTTCAAATGTTTGCTCTCTGGTCTGGAACTCCAATTTTAAGGTTCCCCCTCCCCACCCTTTCTGGAGAGTTCAAGCGACATCTTCTGGCATTTCCCCTGGCCCCAAAAGTGCTTTTTTCAAGAGGCAACTGGACTTTGTTTTTCCTTGAAGACGTTTCGCTTCTCATCCAAGAAAACAAAAAAAAAGTCCAGTTACCTCTTGGGGGGGGGGGGAAAGCACCTTTGGGACAACCCTGACCAGTATGACTGAGAATCTCCATAGACTTTTTTCCCTTCGCCTTGCCTCGTGCAGCCCGTTCCTTGCGGCGCCCCCTATCGGCGAATGGAAAGAGCAAGCCTTTGGTGTGGACCAGGCCCTTCGCTCCGTTTGTTAGGCCTTGCCGGAACCCAGCGGGTTTCCCGCGTAAACCGCTTCGCTGTTTTCGTGCTCGCTCGCTCGCTCCTCCTCCTCCTTTTTCCTCGCCAGGTTATGAAACTATCGAGGAGGGATTTCGATAGGCAAGTGCCCGAGTTGGGGGTTGCCTATCCGGCGAGCCTCTGCATCGCTACAGGGGTGAACGTGCGAGCTAGGTCGCGAGACGCCAGGTGAGGGGTCTCCGTCTCCCTCCCCCCCCCCTCCTTCCCCGCACGCTTGGCCATGCAGTTGCTGTTTCCTTTCAATCTAACTCCTCAGCCTGTCCCAGAGTGCGCGAGGGCTTTGCTTGGCCCGCGCAGCCTTTTGCCTTGCAGCTGGGCGTCCTGCTAACGCCGATGATCAGCTTCCTTAAGTCAGCTTTCCGTCTCTGAGTGGGCTTTGCGATTCCGAGTAGCCGGCCCTTGAGTATATATAGAAGAGGGGAAGTTTCGGGTGCCCTACACTTAAAAGTCTGGAGTAGGAGAGACGAAGTGTTCCGGCCGACTCTGCTGCTTGCTCGATGCTGATAGCAAAACGTGCCCTTTATTTGTGTGTGGAAATGTGTGTGTGTGGGGGGGGGAGGGAGGAGAGAAACTCTTCTCTGTATAAAGATTCCAAAGTTGCGTTTTAGCCTCACAAAACTTGAGGCAGGTTAGAGGAGCAGTATTGTAGCGAACTTGTCCTAAACCCAGTCTAGATATCTCGGATTCAAACTCGATTCCTTGGCTGCATAGGAGCCTTCATAAAGGTTCTTGCCTATATACGAAGAGAGATACTAGCATATATATGAGGATGTGTAAATTGCTCTGTGCTAAAAACAAACTGTATTATCACTAGAAGTCTTTTTTCTGTTAAGAAAATACTACATGGTAGAGGAGGAGGTGAGGTGATGTGATGTATCGGTTCAGTTTTTTGTGATTGCTTTCTGAACTCTTTAAAACTTTCAGCAGAACTTTATTATGTTGATGAATCTGACATGGAAAGGAAATACAAAAACCACTGAGCGTGGTGATTACTGACAAACTTTAGGATGTAGTTAGAAACGTTTCTGTAGCAAACCTAAGTTACATATATCAATATGCTCCTGCTTTGTATGTACTATTATAGCTTTTTTTAAAAATCCAAATTGTCTGTACAACTTTTATAATCTTTAACATAAAACCCTGTATATATTGGCTATGGCTGATAGGTTTTGTAGTCTTGCCACATTTAGTGTTTGCTGGGTTGAGGAAGGCTCATCTATTTTCTGAACTGAAGTGAGACACAGGATGAAGGTGGGACAATCCAGTTATTTACTAGGAGAAAAATGGCAATTATAAGACTGAGGAGAATCCAGAGCTCCTTACTTGCATACATTTGAATCTGGGCTAGGATAATTAGATGCTGCGTGTTTAAATTTTAGTAGATTGTCAAGGCAGAATTATGCTTTAAATTGATTATTTGCTTTTCAGTCTTTAAGAAAAAAAACTACAAGTGGGTGTAAAGGCTAAGCTAGTAAAGCTGGAGATTAGATAGACATAAGGGCCATTAAAGACAGTGGGGTTTACTTTTAAGTAAAAATTGCATTTGTAATTCAGAGTAATAAGACTGAAGCAAATGTCTTCTGCTTTCTCCGTTTTAATGTATGTAAAACTGCACCATAATTAGATGGGGGATTTAATGAAAAGTTATCTAGTACTATTTTCCTCTAGTATAGAACAAGAACAATTTGCAGATAAATAGCAAATAAGAGACTTTCTTTGGAATACCTTTAGAGATTGCCACAAGTTGAAAAATTGGCATGGATTGGTCAGGGCCTGAATATGATGTATGTTGGAAGGCCACATAAGCAGCCTTCAGTTTCAGGATGGAAGAAATACTGAATATAAATATAATTTAAAAAGTTTAAGAATTTGTAGTAGCAGAGAAGCTTGACTTCAAAAAGATCAAATCCTTTGTTTTCTGACTCCTCCCAACACATTGTTTTTTTCAGTAGAACAAAATGGGTTCTAGGAAGCAGTCAAAGGATGAGCATCTGAATCCACGTGAGCATCAATCAGAAAAAGTGTCAAAATCATCTGGAAAAAGGAAACGAGACTATGGAGAACTAGATAATGAGCTACAAGCAAAAAAACTATTTGTGAAGAAAACCAAACTACAAAAAATTGGTAACCCGTGCCATAGCCTTTTTTTAATATCAGGGACTGCAAAAATGGTCATGTGAATGATTTAGTAATGATTTGGCAAACTGAAATTCATCACATTGAGGTAAATAATGTACTGATTATTGAGTTGCTTCCCTGTCCAGGACTTGCTGCTTCTAATTTGCTTGAGAGGTATATTTATTTTATCGATACCATTTTTTTCTATATCTTACAAATTTGAACTAGTTCTTCAGAAAACACTTCTAAGGTGAATGAAAACAATTCAAGTAGCTGATGGAATGGTGATTTTTGGGAGAGCTAGAGGTGGCAATTTTTCAGAGAAGATAGTATAATTCTGTTTTCCTATCTTTGAGGCTGCCTTCATTTATAAAAACATGATTTAGTAATATTTTTTTCCTACTGTGTCGACACATTCATCTTATATCCAGCTATTGCAGGGGTTTCAAACTGCTGGCCCGCAGGCCGGTTGCATCATATGGAGGCTGCATCCACCCCAGCTCTGGCAACGCAAAAAAAGTCACAATATATCACAACACGTCACGTAACACGGCGAGTTTGACACCCGTGAGCTATTGGGTCAGAAAAGTCCTTAGTTCTGCCACCATAAAATACTGTTTTCTTTCTTAAGCTTGCAGATTCAGAGACAGCCTCAAGATGTGTAAATGCTTTTAAGCACTGTCAAAAGTGGCAACCAGTAGTGGTTGGGCATTTCCTTTCTCAGTCTTCTGAGAAAGACTGATGATATTCTGCTGTTGTCTTCCCGAAAAAATAGAGCAGCTCTGTGATTTATATTTCTCAGAAGTTCATAATAGCAGACTGCTTGAAGGAGTACAAATGCTTTAATTGTAGTGCAAAGTTGAAATAATAGAATGAGGCCACCCTTTCCCAAATAGCCTCCAGAACAGAATAGAGAAGAATTTGTTGCTTATATAAAAAAGAGAAAGGAAGGGAAAATAAATCTTAAATAAAAGTACTCTAGTAATTTACCTCCCTTGTTGGCTTCAGTATATTGACTCCAACATATTATTTTCAAAATTGGGTGAAGGAGCCCAAGAAGAAGTCTAGATTATGAAAGATAGAAGCATATAGCCAGCTTTTCTCTTTATATTTCTTTTCCAGCAATGTAATTGGCAGCAATGTAATTTCCCCTACTTGGTGAAATGCAGAAGAGGGAGGGGAGGACCAGAGAAATCAACTAATCACTTTGCACATGAAAATTAGGATAGCTTCTTTGTCAGTGAGTCAGACCAGATGAAACAGAGGCAGGATAGGGATGGGGCAGCAGATTTTATGCCAGTGTACTTTTCTTGTTGATTCAAGTGTGGGTGGCACAAATTCAGCAGCAGGGAAAAGTTGCTACAGCCTAGTTGTTTAGGTGATTTTATTTAATGACCTCTATCTTTTTTTAACTTTATGTATAAATGTTAAAACAAAATAGTTTAATAATTTAGATAACATACCTAATCACAGACAAGCTAACTAACTTACTTTAACCTAGCCTGTTGTGCAAGGTCAGCTGGTATTGTTAGTTTATGGTTCAGTATATTGTGCCAATCCGGAAAATTGGGTTGAGTAAATGAATTGCAGATCGATCTTTATGTGCTTCTCTTTCAATGCTTTGTTTGCTGAGCTTAGCTGAGCTGTGGCATCATCTGTCATCTAGATCCAAACAGAAGTTTTAACATCCGTAAGTTACCTTATAATCTCCTGACAAAGAAAGGAGAAAAATGTGTGTTGGGTGGAGATGGGGACTATTCCAGCTGTAGCATCTTTGCTGGTCCCAACAGATTTACATTATCATAATCGATTGTGTCCCATCAAGTTGTTGCCTCCGACAACAGTGAAGGGAGTAAAATAAAGAGCGGAGGAAGAAATGACCTCAGTCAGGTTTTCTTTATCCCATGTGTGGTGGCTTTAACAATGAAGCCACTTTTTTATTGCTAAAACATTTTAAAATGTCTTAGAAACTAGCTCAGTGTTTCTCAACCTTGACCATTTTAAGGCATGTGGACTTCAACTCCCAGAATTCCACAGCCAGCATTGCTGGCTGTGGAATTCTGGGAGTTGAAGTCCACATGCCTTAAAATGGTCAAGGTTGAGAAACACTGAGCTAGGTAGTCCATGTAAAGGTGAGTGGGGTATCATTCAACTTGAACCTTTTTTTAAAAAAAAAAAAGTTCTTTGTGCCACTCCAAAATTAGCTTCATATGTTTATGAACTTACAGAGTCTCAGTTGATTAGAGATAATTTATTTCCTGCCCTCCTGCTGCGCATTCTAAATCACATTCAGCGTGAGTATACTCTTGATAAAGCTGCACCTCTGAAAAGCTTGTGGGTGAAATGGTCCCTAACCCCCAGTCTGTGGGAGTTCTGACATAATTCTGCTTCCCAGTTTCTGTGCTAATTCAGCCTTTTCTTTCCTTATAAACCATAACATCTGAGAGCCCTTTCCCCAAAACCAGAGAAAGGAAAGCATAGTTTAAATGTCATGTTTGTACTCTAATTGGTCACTGGAGATGGAGTGCTTGATGGGTTTATATATTCATAGCCTTTCAAAGTTAATGGGGTTAAGTTAATGGTTGTAGAATAACCTTTCTTGAATAAACCGCTTTCAAGGCTCTAGATACTGTCATTTAGAATAATGTGTAAATAATGGCAATGTGCTCCTGTTTAGGATCCAAACCTGTTCTGGCTGTGAGTAGATAATTTAGAAATATTTTTCTCTCATTAATGTGAAAAATAAATAATGAAAAGTTTTATTGAATGAGTGAAAATAAAGAGTGATGCTGAGCCCTCTTTGTATCCTATAAACTCCTTTGGTAGATAATTTTTCCCCCGGCCCTTTGCTTCTACACATAAATGTATTTTAATGGTTTCATTTGATCTGCTTCTTTGTTATTTAATTTAACAAATTGTCAGATGTTGCATATCCTATTGCTTTGAAGATTATTAGTATTGTCATGGACAATTTTACATTGCATTTTTTTTGGGATGCAGGTACATCAAATCCTTGTTCTACTTTAAATGCAAATCTGTGCATCTATCCTTGTTCTACCTGATGTCTCCGTGACTCCATGCCATTGATTGTGTGATATAGCTCTGAATTGGCTCAGAGGATTGTGGGTGGGTGGTACTGTGAAATGCTGTTTCACCTCCTTTCTTTGGGATCAGTTCCAATTGGTGATGATGGGGGGGGGGTGATTCCATCCCCCTCCCCGACCTGTACTGTGTGGGATGCCTGCAGAATTTGGTGCTTTGTCCACTCCTATTCAATATTTACATGAGGCCACTAAGTGACCTCATCAGTTACCACAGGTTGAGGTATCATCAGTGTTTCCCTGGTGAATTAAGCAATGCTGAGGACATCTTATCTCAGTGCCTGGAGGGTGTGAGGGTCTGGATAAAGAACGCAGGTTTCAATTGAACCCTGGCAATACTGAGCGGCTTTGGGTTTGGGGGATATATTACTTTTAGAACTATGCCTTTGGTGATGGATGGGATTGAACTGCCCAACAGACCTAGGGGTTTTTCTGGACTCGCACTCCCACTCGAAGAACAGTTGACAGTCATGAATGGGAGAGCCTTTGCATCCATTCCCAGATTGGGAGGCTCTGCTTATGATCATTCATTCATGTGGGACTACTGTAATGTGCTCCACAGAGGGCTTCCCTTGAAAAGTATCCAGTAGCTTCAGCTGGTGCAAAATGCCGTGGTGTCGGCAGTTATGTATACCTCTAGAATGTTAAATGTTACACTTCTGCTCCACCAGCTGCATTGGCTGCTGGTTTGGTTCTGGATCCCATTCAAAGTGCTGTTTTGACCTTTAAAGCCCTTCGTGGCATTGGTCCGGGTTATTTGAGTGACTGCTTCTCCTTGATTACATCTGCTCAACCCATCAGGTCTGACAAAAGAGGTATGCTACAGTCCCATCTGCTAGACAGCTACCTTTAGTGCGACCCAGGCAGTGGGCCTTTTCTGCCATGGTGCCCGCCCTATGGAACATCCTCTTCCCCCACCCCAAAGTAAGGCTGGCTCCATCCCTGTTGATTTTCCAAAAGTTCCTCAAAACCTGGTTATGCTATCAGGCATGGGGGCCCTAAGGAGCAGCAGGGTACTGAGGGGACTCTATTGTTGTTGACAGCTGCTGCCTTTTCTGAACCTTTAATTCTGATTTTTATTTTTTGTCTGCATAATTTTTTTCTATCTTATTATTTTATAGTATATTATTGTACATTGTCCAGAATCATTTTTGGTGAGTTGTGCGACTATATAAATTTGATTAATAGATAAATAAAAGTATCTAGGGATTAAATATAAAAAGTAGAGCTAAGTATGAAAACAAACAAAAGTCAAACCTCTACAGTTGAATTGCTCAGCAAAATTCTCTCTAGGCAACTGTCTCTTAGGCTTTTTCATGAAATGTCAGCAGATATGTTTGTTAAAACCACACTGCTAGAAACTCAATGCATTTTATGTAAGCTATAGAACAAACTGGAATATTCTGTTTCAGAAGGAATTTAAAAGTGCAATGGTATGATATCCTGTTTTTATGTTTTTGGGTTTCTCTCTCTCTCTCTCTATATATATATATATATATTTATGTTTGTCAGAAGATGTTTAATTTCGCACCGCAGCTTGATGACTGTGCTCAATATTTGCCTTTATCTGAGGAGTCTTCCAGAAGAAACTCTCCTAGTATAAACTGATTGTTGTTCTGCTCTAAGTTACAAGGGATTGCACTTGGTATTTCACACAATTAGGATATATACTTGTCCTAGTGAATGTGACATAAGTAAGTAAGTAAAAAAGTTCCAGTTCATCTTCACAAACAAATAATAGGAGTTTTTTTGTTTTGTTTTCTTGCTTTAATAAGGTTTAACATTTTTAATTTTTATGGGAATCCTGGCTTGAAAATTTTACTAAAAAGAGCTGGTCAAATTGGATGTAGATCAGCCCTGGATCCTCTACTTTTTAATATTTTATTAATTATGAAGAGCTGGAATAAATGATAGTTAGATGTACAGATCATTGAAAATTAGGATAACTTATACCTCAGAAGACAAAGTTCTAAATTATGTTGATGTGTTAAAAATTGGCTGAAAGTAAAATAATAATTAACAGAAACAAAAGCAAAGTTCTTCAGTTATGAAACAAACATCCCAAATACTCATAGATTAGGAAAATATCTGACTTGGTAACGCTGCTGGAAAAAAATATTCTTGAATAAGTTGCAATTGAATGTAAGTTCTCAGTGTGATATGGCTGAGAAAAACACAAATACAATAAAATTGTACATTATTCTCTTTTGCTTACAACATCTTAGGATGGACACATCTTAAGTGTCCAGCTTTAAGAAGCATTCAGAGATATTAGAACACATTCAAAGAAGGGCATTGAGGATGATTCACGGATTAGAAATTTAAGTACATAAAGAGTGATTGAAGGAGGTGGGTATATTTAGCCTTAGGAAAAGATGACTATGTGGGGATATAGTAACACGCTGAAGAAATATGAAAGAATTTCATACAAAAAGCCAAGACCTGTTTTTTAATCATACCAGACTGCAGAATTTCTAACTGATCTAAAACAATCCATCCTTAATTTTGTGGCCAGACAGACATAATCTACAGTTTTAAAACTGTAGGTTGAAAGAAACCCAAAATTCAGATGTGACAAAAGTCTGCAATGCAGAATTATAGTTCATAAACATTTCTAAATTAGAGTTAGTAAAAAAACAACTACTTTTAGATATGGAGTTATCTTAAATATTGATATGCCAAGGCTTAATCTAGCAGTCCTCTAATGAAAGAATTGAATGTAATTTTCAGTAAAAAGCATAGAATATATATATATATACACACACACACACACGGCTTTGTAATACTTAGCAGAAAAACAACTAATACAAAAGTCATTATTTAAAATTGGTTTCATTCTCTGGTGAAACATCTTCCAAAATTGCTGAGCTATGTAACATTGCCACTGGATAATAGAAGACTGATCTAACCTGACTATACCATTTTAGCTGTTTTTAATAGAAATTATTGATTTTAGCAATCAAAATATTAAGAGTAATGTACCAACAAAAAAGCATACATAACTTTTTCTGAGTATAATATTCACAGTAAATGTAATATTTACCTTCCATTGATATTCCCATTTTGCATACTAAGTGTCCTGCTTAATTTCTGTATCTGTTTAATCATGCAATTTTGGACTTTTTCATTTTCTAAATCATTTCGGTAATTATACATACACACACAAGCTCCAATAAATTTTTTGAGTTCTGTGCTGTCAAACTAATCATACCACCTTATTTTCATAGTTCCTTTGGAATGATTATAATTATGTGTTTTTGACTATTCCAAAGAGAATCTTAAAGACTTAATTCTTTAATGAAGGTTAAATCTTGCTTTCTATATAAATTATTTCTTTACTGATAAAATAGCATATTTGCCTTCATGAAAAATAGTAGTTTGGTATTAGGACAAGAGGTAATAAACTAGGGTCTATTTTTCTTTTAAGTTTGCCCCCTGTTTTTAATAGAGTATAATTGAATGGCCTGTTATGCAATTAACATTTTTTTTGTAGCAGACCTGGATTTGTGCAAGCCTCTTGAAAGTTCTACTTCTTCCGTAGAAATATTCAACTACATGGTATTACTCAATCTGTGACCAAGTTTAATAATTTGATAGTACAGGTAATTCTCAACTTACAACAGTTTATTTAGTGACCCTTCGAAGTTACAACAAGCACTGAAAAGGTACCTTATGATCGTTTTTCACACTTACGACCATTGCAGCATCCCCATAGTCATGTGATCAAGGTTCAGACGCTTGGCAATTGCCTCATATTTATGACGGTTGCAATGTCACGGGGTCATGTGATCCCCTTTTGCGACCTTCTGACAAGCAAAGTCAATGGATTCACCTAACAGCCGTGTTACTACCTCAACAACTGAAGTGATTCACTTAACAACTGTGGCAAGAAAGGTTGTAAATTGGAGCAAATTTCACTTAACAAATGTCTCACTGAGCAACATAAATTTTCGGCTCAGTTGTGGTCATAAGTCGAGCACTACCTGTATAACCTAAAGTTTGATATAGTGAGTCCATTTTGTTATTTTCCATATTGTAGAATCCTAAATTTAGTTCTTTGCCTTTTTCAAATCAAATTATGCTACTCCTTTGCTTTAGAACTCATTCAGTATTTTTTCTTCAATTCTTATTGAAGTTGTTATGAGTAATGTATATTACTTGCAATGTATCTCAAATTTCTCTCTAGTATTTTTCATTTAGTTTGCTATTTTCAGTGCTGTGAGTTCTAGTGATAGGCAGAAAAAAGGGGAAGTTCAAAGGATTGCTTTTCTTGCCTTTAATAGGTGAGATCTGTTTTTCATCCATGACCTTAAAGTGGGCTTCAATACCTCAGGTGCCTTGCAAGTGGAGGACTGGTGTTTTTATCTCTCCATTAATGACATTGACCTTCCAGTAGGCTATGCATATTTTGCAGATTCACTAGTTTCTTGTTCCAGAAAAAAATGCTGCACAGTCTATTTTATAGCATTTCTACTGGAAATGGGTAGATGTTTCCCATTGTGGAAATCCTACTATAGCCCATCTCCCAGTTCTTAAGGTTCCTTCTTTCCAGCTGAAGGGAAGGAGCCACGAAGCCTAATTGCTATTCTTTCACTGCTTGCTTGCTGCTCTCAGTGCTAACCCCCCCCCCCCCTGCCCTGGGCCATAGCAATTCGTTTCTTTTGGGTGGGGAGAGAGGAATGTTGCTTTTTTCCTCACTGTGGAACCAAACAAAGCAGGATACCAGTCAACTGTTGGTTTCAGTGCTCCCTCTTTGGCAAGCTAGAGGGAGTGCGGACCAGTTGAGAAATAAGTAAGAAAATGCACTTGCAGTACTGTGCATTGGTACAAACATATTGCTAATAGTGAATGTGTGCGTGTATGTGTGTGGAACATGTGGAAGCAGCTTCACTTTGATTTTCTGTGCATTGGCTTCCTGGCAGAGCAGATAAAGAAGTTGTCCTATGCTATTCTCTTCTTTAAAAAAAACTTCCAGTGTTGGAGCATTCACCGCTTCTGGAGGCAGGTTGTTCCACTGATTAATTGTTCTAACTGTCAGGAAATTTCTCCTTAGTTCTAGGTTGCTTTTCTTTTTGGTTAGTTTCCATCCGTTGCTTCTTGTCCTGCCTTCAGGCGCTTTGGAGAATAGCTTGACTCCCTCTTCTTTGTGGCAGCCCTTGAGATATTGGAACACTGCTTTCATGTCCCCCCTCGTCCTTCTCTTCATTAAACTAGACTTACCCAATTCCAGCAGCCGTTCCTTATATGCTTTAGCCTCCAATCCCCTAATCATCTTTGTTGCTCTTCTCTGTACTCTTTCTAGAGCAGTGGTTCTCAACCTGTGGGTCGGGATCCCATTTGGGGTCGATCGACCATTTCACGGGGGTCGCCAAGCAAGGCTGTCCGCCATTTTTTTGTCCGCCAATTTTTTTTGTCCGCCATTTTTTCCCCCTTTTCCGGCGGGTGCCTTACCTCCCTTGGGCTGGGCCAGCTGGTGGTCGGCCTGCTCCGTCTCTGCCGCTTGCCAGCTACGCCTTGGCCGGTGCAGGGGGCGGAACCACGCATGCGCGGCGCTCCCAGGCAGGGAAAGTCCTCGACTTACAACCGGTTGGGTAGTCCTCGACTTACAACCGGTTTAGTCCTCGACTTATGACCGGTTTAGTCCTCGACTTACGACCGGTTGGGGTCGCGGCATTAAAAAGGTTGAGAACCACTGTTCTAGAGTCTCAACTTTTTTTTTTCATCACGGTGACCAAAACTGGATGCAGTATTCCAAGTGTGGCCTTACCAAGGCATTGTAAAGTGGTATTAATACTTCACGTGATCTTGATTCTATCCCTCTGTTAATGCAGCCTAGCACTATGTTGGCTTTTTTGGCAGCTGCAGCACACTGCTGGCTCATATTTTAAGTGATTGTCCATTAGGACTCTGAGATCCCTCACACAGTTACTACTATTGAGCAAGGTACCACCTACACTGTACCTATGCATTTGATTTTTCTTGCCTAAGTGTAGAACCTTACTTTTTTCACCATTCCATTTTGTTAGATAGTGCCCAATGTTCAAGTCTGTCAAGATCCTCCTGTATCTTAAGCCTATCTTCTGGAGTGTTGGCTATTCCTGCCAGCTTGGTGTCGTCTGCAAATTTGATGATTTCCCCATCTATCCCCTCATCCAAATCATTGATGAAGATGTTGAAGAGCACTGGGCCCAGAACAGAGCCCTAGGGCACCCCACTACACACTTCCCTCCATGTAGATGCAGTTCCATTGAGGATCACACGCTGAGTACGGCCGGTCAGCCAGCTATGAATCCATCTGTTGGTAATGCTGTCTAACCCACATTTTTCTATCTTATCAAGTAGTAGGTTGTGGTCTACTTTATCAAATGCCTTACTGAAGTCCAAGTAAATTATATCCAAAGCATTCATTCTTCTGGTCCACTAATTTTGTCACCTGGTCAAAAAAATCTTGGACAGGTTGGGTCAGCACTGAAAGATTAAATTTTCTTTTTAAATGCTTACTAAATCAAGTGAACTTGGGATATACAGTAGTCGTAATTTTTTTTCATTTGTTTTTGTGAATGGGAATTCTCTGTCAAACCTTTATTTATCTATACAATTTAGAATTTTCCCAACTCATTATAAGTCTGGGTGGCTTGTTTATATTTAAAAATCAAGAAACAATAAAGAACCAAACATAGATTATGTGTAGAGAAGACAGACTAACAATCCTATAGTGGCTCAATTTTTTAAAACTAAAAATAATTTTGATTTTCAAACAGATGTACATAAAATAAAAATAAACAATTCCCCATTCACAAAAACAAATAAAAAAAATTACGACTACTGTATATCCCAAGTTCACTTGATTTAGTAAGCATTTAAAAAGAAAAATTAAGCTTTCAGTGCTGACTCAACCTGTCCAAGATTTTTTTTCCCAAAGGGAAACATAATGTGACATTTTCTGATTATAGAATCTTTATTTTTTTCAAAAATTGCTAAATCACATCTGTGAAATCCAGTCCTTCATATCAGAAATTATGGTATTTTCCCATCTCCTAAAGATTATTCTTTTTTTGCTGTTATGACAGTATGAAAAAACCATCTTTATTCCAAACTTAATAACTTCCAGTATATAATTCAGTACAATATGTCTGTTTTCTCAATAATTCTGTCAGTTTACTGTGTAACATTATTTCTAAAGGGATGTAAGGAAGAAATTCACCCTAGCAGGTGTCAATAATTCCCTCCCCGAAGATCAAAATTCCTCAATTCCCTCAATTTGCTAGTGGAATAAAAAATTAATAGTTAACTGAATACTGTCATCCCCATTTAACATTCTGTGATTTTTTTTCTGCCATTACTATTTTAGAAAATTTGCTTATGTCTTACCCTGTGCATTCTTAAAATATTAAACATCTGCTTTTTACTACATCTTTACACGGTCTACTAGCCATTTTAATTTTTTTGTATCAGTATGCTGATGAAACGTTATATGTTTACGTCTACCAATGCATTAAATAATCATTTTTTATTTCTGTCTTCCTCCCCAACTGTATTGAATTTAGACCTGGTTGGTAGTCCTTAATGTGTAAGTAAAACAAAAACAAAAAACTGAGGTCTTCCTATACTAACTAAGCAAGTAATCAGATATACCCATTTTTGTTGTTTGGGGACAGGACAAGCTTGTTTTGGCTCCATGGTTCGAAATTCAAGAGTTGCCTTCCATCCATGGGAAATGCAAAAGAATATTGTCCACTATATTTATCAAAATATGGTGGGTGGCACTATTGGACCACAGCTTAAGAAGGTAAAGGTTATGAAATTCAAAAACGCTGAGGAATCTCTTTCCAAAGATATTATTTTACATTGTTGGAAAATTTTCAAACAAGGAGCCAATAACTTTCCAGTTCTTTTCTCTCTCTTTTTCAATACTCAGTGTTTCATTTGTTTTAAAAATATACTGTTTACAAAGTTTGTGATTGGTCCAACTGCAACTTAGTAAATCTAAAAAGATAGTATGTTTCTTTACTCTGTTTTAGGGCATATATTTTCAGTTTCTTTAACTTCTAATTTAACTGCTCTATGTTGTAATTGTAGATCTTTTTCTGCCAGGAGTTAATAGACTGTTACCTTACCATGAATAATAAATGCTTTAAATATATCCTGAATGATTCCCAAGTTAACTGAACTTTTATTTATTGAAAAAAACCTATATTATGAATCTTCCAGGGAAAAGTATTAAAATAGTAACTCTGATAATTGAGATATTTTTGTCCAAATTCAATGACATTAATATGGGTGCATAATTAGAAATTGTACAATAAACTGTTGAACCTGATACTGAAAAATTATCTGAGTTTACAAATTTAAATAGTCTTCACTATGTCCACTGAATTGAATCCCCAGATGATATTCAAAGAATGTTTAACTTCCAGTTTATTTTTTTTCCAAACTAATAATGGATCAAGAATTAAATAGATCATAGTTATGTTATCAGCCTGAAATCCAAGATTAGTAAAACCAACATTAGTAATTTTGTAATATATTCAGGTTTATCTTTGGTTGAACCATAAATGTATATAACAGAAGTAATTCAACTGAATATTTTCAGAGTTGAACTGTTGCTATTTTATAACCAGCAGATAGTACTTTAAAGTACCAGGAACTGGATGCTTCATCTTTCTCTGAACCACATTCTCTGGAAGAGTTTCTGTAATTTTTTTTAATCACATTTTAAAATTACACAGCTCTTTAACCATCTAACAGAGTGTTTATGATTAAAATCTTTCTCCTTTTTGTCTGCCGTGACTCAGATTCAAACCAAGGTTGCTGCAGCCACAATACTAACCACTATGCTATCCTGGAACTAATGATCTCTGTATTTGATGACTAAAATTGCATAGTCACCAATTTTTTTGTTCAACTATAAAATTAGAAATTTTCAGTAAAATTGCTACTTCCTGGCAGATTTTAAATTTCCAGTTATTTAATTGACTTAATCCCTTCTTTGCTAAAAATATTTTTTTTCTCATTCAGAGCATTATATATCAGATGTAAAAGAATCCACCCTCATCAATTTTAATGTATTAAAAATATTTTTCCTTTTGAATATGCTTCTCAGCTATTTAATGTTCCATGACTCAAATATACTTGTCATTTTAAAAAAATACAGAAGTGTATGTGTAGTGATGACTGGATTAGCTCCAGGTCTGAATTGCAAATAACAATAACCAGCATTAAAAAAAATGAACCTTCTTAAACATAGTATGATTCATTACTACTGAAAAAAAAATCTTGTCAATAGATAATTTATTAAAAACAATTGTTTATTCAACAACTTGAATCAGGAGGAAAAGAAAAGGAACCCAATGCATCTAAGAAATGTTATAATATTAAAACCATTGCCAAAACTAAGAAGAATACTATAAAATAACTAATTAAAATAAAAATAGCATACAGTTAAAATAAAACCATTAAGAAGCGTTTTGGATATTTGGAAAGTCAGTGAAGACATGCCAGGAATTCAGACACTGTATAATTGATTGGCCCATCAACTCTCCAAATCAGTTAATTATCTCTGAGTGGACTGGAGTGATAGCATGAGTAACCATCTGTTGTTTAAAATAATTAGTAGCCATTTCTAAAACAAAAAAAATTAATCATGCCTATCCAATCTAATACATTGTAGGATATACAAGATTGTAAAGACAGATGTGACACATATTAGACTTGCTTAGCACAGGGGTTCCCAACCAGGAGTGCGAGATGATATTCCAGGGGGGTGCGAAAACTTGGGTTTTCAAAATTATAGTGTATATGCATAATTCGTTGCCGTTATTTTGAACTTTTGTAAGGGGTGCGAGAATGTATCAGAAGCGTTCTAAGGGGTGCGGGGTATAGAAAAGGTTGGGAGTCGCTGGCTTAGTAGATTCAACCTAGTCAGAAATAGATCCAAACAATTTATTATAGCATCTCTTCAAGTCTCTTGTGCTCTGGGTAAGAGAATTTGAGTAGCATTTTTTTTCTGGTTTTTTTTTTTATCTTGGATATGATCCAAGGTATCTTAGCAAGTACCAGATAATTATAGTTACAATGGCACTTAAAACTTTGTGAACATTTTTGAATGTTCAATAATTTTGCATAATAAATATGACCTAAACATGACATTATCTGTTTTCCATTAAAACTAGATAAAGAGTACTCAATTAAAACCAAATGAGTAAAAACAAACAAACATTGCATTTGCTCATTTATTTATTGAGGAAAATGAATCCAAAGATACAATTAGGCAATTACACAATTGTTCCTCTCAACTGCATATATGTATAAAAGACTATGTGCATGCAAAACTGGGGCTTGGATCTCACTCTCTTACTGTCTTTGCAACAGTGTCTCCAGGTGCCCTTTGTACGTTCTCTCTACTTGTACCGTCTGTTCCGAACAGCAAGTCCGTTTGACAGAAGAATTACGGCTCTGGAATGGCATCCAATGCACCCCAGCACGGTGGCTGTGGGCTCCAAAGGAGGAGACATCATCTTGTGGAATTACGAAGTGCTCAATAAAACATGTTTTATTAAAGGGGTAAGTTGAAGCAGTCAGTGTTGTTTAGTATTAACATGCTGATGAGAGCCGTGAGTTATAATTAAATTGTTTTTGAAGAATCAGGGCTGTTTGTCTCCTTACTTTGAAAGAATGGAAATGAGGTAGAAGGGATGTCTCAAAATTGGATAATTATGATTTTAAAGTGGGAAATCTGTAATCTTTTTGGATCTAATTTTATTTTACTTTCACAGTCCATACACTTAACTAAGCAAGGGGTTGAACTTGGCCGAAATTCTCTCTTCCAACTCAATTCTCTGAATGAATGGGAGATACCCTGTAAATGCAGTGAGATTTTTCATTTGCTTTATAAAGATGTTGCTTTAATATGAAACCTTGCATCAACTGTGGTCATCTATAGACTGAGGTTTACGGTTGTAATAGTTCTATAGTATATTTTGATGTCTGGATTGGATTAGAGGAAGAATTTTTTAAAAATGTTCCTAGATCTTTTATGTGAGCGTCTGTTTATACTGTTTGGATATATATTTGCATGTGAAGACAAGAGCATTGCAGTCTTGTAATACTTGAAAAAAAGAATAAAATATTAAAACTGAACCTATGCACTAAGAATATAAATCTAATGTTCCAGTTTTGTTCTTCTCAAACAAGTAAGAGAAGATAATCAAATAAAAATTGAACTTCTCATGTACCCAGCATGTTATTGCTCCCGAAGAAGCCTTCCTGACCTCATTTCTATCTTATATTTTTATACTCCAAGATTTCTAACTTCTCTGGCATATTTCATTGATTATATTTTCTCTTCATTTTTTTTACTGCTTACTGTAGACTTTTTCTTAGTCTAATTTTTAAGAAAAAAAATCAGCACTCAGTATATGATACAGTGATTCTGAGAGGAAGCTGGGCTCTTGCCGTGATGCAGATTATGTCAAAGTTAGCAATTGTTGTTATTTTTCCAGTAACAGTTGTTTTAATAGATGTAGCATTGGCCAGAAGAGCTGAAAATCCTTCCCACATGAGGCCTCTTTGCTTTGATACAGCCTGATAAACAGGAATGCTATCTTTTGGGAAATGTAGTTTTATATTTATGTTACTGACACTAATCAGATAATACGAGAATTTTTTTTTTCCTTCCTGATTTTTGAGCGGCTTTGTGTTTTATCCATTTCTTTTAACTATAGATTGGAGCTGGAGGGGCTATCACAGGAATGAAGTTTAATCCTTTTAATCCAAGTGAGCTGTACACATCGTCAGTTGCTGGAACTACTGCCTTGCAAGATTTTAATGGCAATACAATACGGGTCATGGCCAATACCGATGACTGGGAGTAAGATGCAATCTACTTCTTTCAGCTTTTTTTATTAGAAGGCAGCATAACCATAAGGGAACAGGTTAAGATTGGACTATTTTTCATTGTGCCACTCAGCATTTGGGTGACTTATGTTCCTGAGTCACTTTTTAGAGTGCTTATTTTTCTAGTTCAGAAAGTACCTTTAAGGAGCTAGGTGAAAAGATGAGACAAACTACTGAGTAAAACAGTTTGAGAAACCTCAGAGTTGAAAATCAGTATAAAATAACAAAATGAAAACTGACCAGCAGATGAGATTTTCCTTGGTAAAGAGATTTGCTTAGAACATGTAAGATTTAGATCAGCGGCGTCAAACTCAATTTCATTGAGGGCCGCATCAGCATTGCGGTTGCCCTCGGGGGGCCGGGTGGGTGTGGCCAGGGTGCGTGCGGCCTACTGGGTGGGCGTGGATGGAGTGGGTGTGGCCTACTGGGTGGGCATGGCCAGCTCTACATCGTTCGCGTCAAGGGTGCCTGTGGGGGCCTGGGCAGGAGTGGGACAGATCTGAGGGTCTCTGGCAGAAGGGGGTGGGACCAGGCAAGCGCCAAGGCATGGTCCATTTCATTCCTCACAAAGGGTGACACCTCCTAGCATGCACCCAGGGGGCGGGGCCGACACAGCAGGGGCTGGTTCCTCGCTGTTTTTAGACGGCCTTGTGGAACTAAGACTGAATGTGTTTCAGCATAGATGGCCACCACAAAATTGTACATTGGCTCCTGGCTGGCCTGGGTCAGGGCCAAGGCAGTGGGAGCTGTTCCCTCATTGTTTCCAGGATGGCTTTGTGGGCCGCATGAAACCACCTCACGGGCCGCATCCAGCCCCCGGGCCTTGTGTTTGACATGTCTGATTTAGATGCTATAAAATATTACAATGTGAGTTTTTGTAGTATTTGTAGCTATGTAATGCTGTACTGTTGAAAAAGAGAGGTCTTTAATAGCAATAGCACTTAGACTTATTTACCGCTTCACAGTGCTTTACAGCCCCCTGTAAGCGGTTTACAGAGTCAGCCTATTGTCCCCAACAATCTGGGTCCTCATTTTACCGACCTCGGAAGGATGGAAGGCTGAGTCAACCTTGAGCCAGTGAGAATCGAACTGCCAAACTCTTGGCAGCCGGCAGTCAGCAGAAGTAGCCTGCAGTACTGCATTCTAACCACTGCCCCTCTTTAATACTCTCTTTTGGGATTATTCTAGTTCTGTATTATTTTAAATGGCCCTTAACAGTGAGATAAAGAGTGACAGTGAGATATTAAGTAACACTAGTAGGGTCCAAATTGTTTCCAGTGTTCTGAACTTGGAATAAAATGTTCTGAGCTTTTATCAGAATGTTCATTCCACATCGTTTTGGCTTGATTTAGTAATTCATTTTAGTTTCCCCCAAGCCGTAAAAATTTAGAGAGAGAATTAAAACAGGAGAAACAAGAATTGTAATTGTAATTGGCCAGAGCCACTTTTGAAGCAGCAGGGAGGGTATGAAGGATAATTAGACGTATATTTCAGAGAATAAGAGCTTGCTTTCAATATAAAAAGAGTATTGTCCTCTAGCACTGATGTTTACTACTATTTTTATATTGCTATGTAGAACTCAGTTCATGAGTTGTAATGTAATATATTGCTGTCCTAGTTGTTCTTTGTATGTTGTCTTGTATAAACAAACATTAAAAGTAAGCATAGATGCTTTACAGGTAGTGTTGCTGAATTTTTGCGATTGCCAGATAACAAAAACTTGGTTTGGTTCCAAGAAGACCAAACACAAACATTATGCATGATGGAAACTTACGCATTAGAAAGAAGCTTCAATGAAATATCCAGAAAACTGTATTTTTGCTGCTGTTAAATTGTTTACAAGTTTCATTGAAGTAAATCTGTTATTTTTTTCTAGATTCAGTTCTACCACTTTTTGTGCAGAGGTAGTCTACATAAATTATTCTTACCAGTAGTGTTGCTTTTGTTGTTTGCTATGAAAAAAAAATATTTAGAAAATATCATTGTTTTAACTATTCCTTCTGTAGATTGATGGTAAATTAACATGTAGCATGGACTACCACCTCACATTTTTTTCCACCCACAGTGAAAAGCAAGGAAGTAAGGGCCTTGCATCAAGTTTCTGTTGTTTCCGCATTGAGTTTTGTTCCATCAGAAGAGATGCCAATTGTTCGAATGGAATATTTTGAATGGGACTCTTGTGTTATAATCTAAAAATGTAATATAAAATGTTCTGGATTTTTTTTAAAGTCCTAATAATTACTCCAATGGTGTTTTTTTTAAAAAAAGGGCTAATTACTGAGATGTACAGTTGTCTCATTTTTTGAAATATTATTAAATAGTTTTCTAAGGTAATACTGGACACTTTTCAGTATTTGTTGTACTTGCTTTGTAAAGTAAGTAAAATACATTTAAATATACAGGGGAATGAATTAGCTAGGACTGATGTAGTACTGAATTAAATTCAGAATTAATTAGGTAGCTACTATCAAGATAATTTTATTTAGTCTGGAGATCGCAACCTCGAGTCCCAATGTCACATGTTGCTTTCCAATCCCTTGTCCCATTCTAGAAACTATTCAAAAGTTGAATTCAGCTGTAATTTTCATCCTGACCCATTCTTTTCTTTACTCCATTTTTTTAATGGATGCAGCATACCATTTAGAAGCTAAGAGTTATCCTTGGCCTGAAAAAGAATAGGCGTTCTTAATAATTTCTTTATAAAATTGTAGCACTAGCTACCTATTCTCATTCTTCCCTGGCAATAGAGCTGTTTTTGTCTTCTAGTTTCACCTGTAATCCAGAAAGACTCTAGAGAGCCTATCAGAAGCTTGAGATTTAACATATTTGGTTTAGAAAACAGTAGGGCAACCGGAGAAGGCATTCTTAGTCTGAGGCCCGAGCAGCTGGTAGCCTCTGATGTATGAGCCTGTAGTCATAAATTCCACGTTTGGGAACGAAGGAAGAGAGAATTGCTATTCTATTTATTAAGCTTGCTCTGACTTCGTTTGTAGGTACTGTGTTATTATTCTATTCTATTCTATTCTATTCTATTCTATTCTATTCTTGGAATTTGCTTAAGCTATTTTCTGCACATACAGGATGGAGTATCATGTTTCTGCTTCAGAATATAAGTGGCCAAATAATGAGTCATTTCAAATGTAGTGTTGCTTTTCATTTTGGAAGATGAAGCAGTACAGTATGTTGCGGTCATGAGTACTTGAGCAATCTGTAGTAAAAAGCCTTTAAAATTCCAAGAAATCCCTCTCTGTGTACAAATGTCCTGATCTGTAGGAAAGATTGAAGGGAAAAAACAAAAACATCAGTTGTGACTTTCCAGGCTGCTATGCTACAATTTTGGGTAGCAATTTATAATGGTAGAAAAATCAATAAACTATTTTCTAAAGTTTTGCCTTTTCATTGTCTATTGCCTTGTGGATTAATATAAAGCCTACAAGGGCCAATTCACAGTGTATAATTGAATAAATATTCAAAATAAATATTTGAAGGAAAAATACATGGATATATATGTTAGACCTCATATTTCAGAGCTGCATAGAATGTTAAATTTGGATTTTTTCAAATATTTTAAATAATTATTAAAAAAACTAGCAGCAATTTTACTTGCAACCTGAGTTGTGATTTGGTTTGAAGATGTTAAATTAATCTGCATTGTTTTGTTTCATAAATTTGAATCTCATCTATCCCTCCTAAAGATTATTCATTGCAGGTAGAGACCTCGACGTACGATCACAATTGAGCCCAAAATTTATGTTGCTAAGTGAGACAATTGTTAAGTGAGCTTTGCCCCATTTTACAACCTTTATTTGCACAGCTGTTAAGTGGATCACTGCAGTTGTTTAAATTAGTAACACGGCTATTAAGCGAATCTGGTTTCCCCATTGATTTTGCTTATCAGAAGGTCGCCAATGGTGATCACATGACTCCGGGACACTGCAACCCGTCATAAATATGAGTCAGTTGCCAAGTGTCCGAATTTTGATCACGTGACCATGAGGATGTTGCAACAGTCATAAGTGTGAAAAACGGTCATAAGCCAGGTTTTTTCAGTGCTGTTGTAACTTTAAACAATCACTAAATGAATTGTTGTAAGTCGAGGACTACCTGTATATTTCGAATTAAAACCAGCTATTTAATATATGGTAAATGCTTTGAGCATGAGTTTAATTTTTCCACGTGATGCCTATAAAGATGTACACCATAGCCTTTGACTTTTATTACATGATTCTGTGAGTTATATGCTAAAGCTTTCATATGTTTTTGGTATGAACACTTCTTGGTAAATAACTCCAGCCAATCCCATATCAAAATAAGGTTCTTCAGACTCAATTCAGTTGTGACTCTATCAATTTTTAAGTCCTTCTTTTTGGTTTTCTTTGACTGCCATTTCTACTCGTTATAAAATATAACTGTTATTTCTGTTTTAGTTTCTGGTATTGCAGTGTTGATGTATCTGCAACTCGTCGGACTGTAGTAACAGGAGATAATGTAGGGAATGTGATTTTGTTTAGTACTGAAGGTGAACAGGTTTGTATATTTTCTTTTTTCCCTAACAAAATAAACTTAAGGATTTTAGAACTATTTAGTTTGTTTCAGCATTTTTTAACTTGCCTAATAATATTCCATCGAAACTTGATGGAACGTCTTCTAAAACAGTGTCTTAAAGACTCTATGATGTTGCATTGAGCTGCTATGTGCAGTCCAGTCATAATTTGGCATCTCATAAACAAGCTGTGTTTCTCTTCTGCTAGGCAATCCTTTATTGCAATAAATGACACACATTCTACCCATGCTTGTTTTACTCAATCTGGATGACTGATAGGTAGTGAGAGGCCCTGTTCATGTGAGTCAGTGGATGGGCATAAAATAAATAGATGAATGAATGAATGAGCAGACTTAAGTTTTCAGTAGGATTGGGTGGATTCTTGCCTCTGACTGCATTATCTCTAGCTTCATTATTGAGGCATTGTAGATTGTTCATATAGTAATACATATTGGGAGAGGCATCATATCAACAGTAGAACAACTAAAGATGGGTTTTAATTTGCCATCACAACAAGCCAGGAACGAAGGCCATCCCTTAAAAATATTTATTAACATAGTGGGATGTGAGGATGAGTTTTCTCTGCCTAATATCCAAAGACCAGAATCTTGTGCTCTACAATAGCAAAATATTTGCCTTCTCTTATATCCACTGTAGATATGGAATTTGAAGCTGCACAAAAAGAAAGTAACTCACGTGGAGTTTAATTCTCACTGTGATTGGCTGCTGGCTACGGCCTCTGTAGATCAGACAGTCAAAATCTGGGATCTGAGAAATCTTAAGGATAAATCAAGTTGTCTTCATGTACTTCAGCATGATAAAGCTGTCAATGCAGGTGAGATAAAAAAATATCAATGTCCTATGGCTTTTGTTCATCTTCTATCCACAGTGCCACTTATTTTTCTTTGCATTTACAATTAACCCTGTATAGATTATAAATTTCAAAGGATTGTTGGATAAAAAGGAAGTAACGGTAAAATTCAGCATTTGATTTTTATCTGAACTGATCATTATATTATACTTTGTTATTTAGAACAGATCTCCTTGTTGCATTGTCTGTTTTCATACTCTGAAAAAATTACTCAGGATGTTAATAGTTATATTAATGAAATACATATGTTTTATAATACTAAGAATATGGAAATATACTCTATTACTTGAACCTTTAGGAAATACTATAATAATTTCTTGGAAAATATTTTTTTAGCCTGGTGCAGCGCTATGACTTACATTTTTTTAATGTGTTTTTCTGCAGCTTATTTCAGCCCAACAGATGGTGCTAAGCTACTGAGTACAGATCAGCACAATGAAATCCGGGTTTATTCTTCTTCGGATTGGTCCAAACCACAGCATTCAATTTCACATCCCCATAGGCAGTTCCAGCATCTCACACCTATCAAGGTGACAGGAATATTAATTAGGAATCATTTCTGATGGAAGCATGTTTTTAAAACGCCAACTTACAATTCCCCTATAGAAATTGGAAATGTGATTGTCAAACAGGGACATTCATCTAGTCATCCAGAAAAGGGATATCAAAATTACAAAAAAGTACAATCTGTTTGCTGCATGCAGCACACCGCCATCCCTTGTGTGGCTTCTAGAGCTCTCTCAGAATAAATGGGGTCCAAAATGTCTTCTTTTTTTTCTTTTCTTTTTTTACATTAGGGGAATTTTGGAGATTTTTAAACAGAGCTTTGAAAATGCTTAAGGCAGCTGTTTCATCCTTTAAAATCTCCTTTCTAAAGGACCCAGGACTTACTTGGCTTTGGTGTGTGTGTGTCCTTCAACATGCCATGAAAAGCTAATGGAGTCCTTGAGCCAAAAGAAATTGTGTCGGTGACCTGTGTCATAGATTTTTTTCATATGTTATTTTACTGCAAATGCGTGCAACAGCATACTGTACAACTTTTGTGTCATTAAAAGAAGCCAGTGTAGTGCAAACCAAGTAAGTGGTAAAGAATTAATAGTTCTTTAATTAATTAACAATCAGATTTTTTTTCTCCTATTCAATTCTGTCTAATTCCCAGAGACTGCATGGCCAAATTCCTGCAGTTTTCTTGGCAATATTTTTCAGAAGTGGTTTACCATTGCCTCCTTCCTAGAGTTGAGAGAAAGTGACCAGCCCAAGGCCCCCCACCTGGCTCTGTGCCTAAGGTGGGTCTAGAACCCACAGTCTCCTGATTCCTAGCCTAATGCCTTGTCACTACACCAAACAGGCTCTCTAATCTTAGAATATATAAGTATTTCCAACTAAAATACATACTAGCTTTATGTAGGGTACTACATAAGGTAAGAATTTATATTCAAGCTCCAGGTGTAGTACTGATAAAAATCAAGTGGAATTCTGCTTTTACAACATGATGCAGAAACTGAATCTGAGTCCCAGCATTTGAAAAAGTTAATGCTCTTGTAGTTCTATTTCTGTGCGCTAGCTGTAAAATTTTATCAGTGATTTTGCTCACTCATGTCTTCTGTATTGTAGGCAACGTGGCATCCTCGTTATGATCTCATTGTGGTTGGTCGTTATCCAGACCCTAAGTTCCCAGGGTACACAGCAGATGAGCTGAGAACTGTTGACATATTTGATGGAGACAGTGGAGAGATGGTGTGCCAACTGCACGATCCAAATGCATCGGGCATTTTCTCGGTGAGTGTTGAGACCTAATTTAAAGTTAGCTGCTATGCTCTCACAGGATCTGGGATTCAAAAAAAAAGAAAGGAATGAGAATAAATTCCTCTCTTACCTACATGTTATCATTAATACCTATTATGCACTAGTAGTAGATAGAATAATGTGTCTAAGGTTGGCTTCTTGCTTGCTTCTTAGACTATTTTTTTTAAGATGGGTAGGTGGAAATCTATAGCCTTCTAGGCATTACTGAATTATAGCTTTCAGCAGCCCAACCTAGCATGCATGGCTGGTGATATGTGGTGTCAGCAGTGTCTAGAGTTCCCAGATCCCTTATTCTTACCTTAAAAGGCCCAGTGGAAACTTAATCAGAAGAGTATGGATAACTTTAGTGCTGTCCATGTAATTGTGTTCTGGGAATGGTTTCTAGTTGAAAGCTTCATTGGCTTTTGAGGTAGAAGAAATGTTTTAATTTCTGTTTCCAGAGATTTATGCTTTCAAATTAGATTTCAAAATGAAATGAACTGGGATTCCCAGTGAGTTTCTCGAATGAACTTTGAGGGCAAGGACTTCCTTTATCTCTGGCACGAGCCAGGGTGCTGAAACAGATAGAATAGCCGGGGAATAGGGCAGGAAGGAGATCTTCCTATTCTAGTGCTCTGCTGACGTTCAGAATTTTTCCACAACCATTGTTGGGCTTTTCTGTACTGTTCAGAATGTTCTGGTTTCTGTTTTGCTTGATAAGTAGACAGCTGACAAGCTTACAATGCATTATTGTGTGTACATTTGCAGCTCAATAAGTTTAACCCCATGGGCGACACCTTGGCTTCAGGAATGGGTAAGCAAGCAGTTTAATCTTTCATATTTAGCGTAGTGGCTTGGCATTCTTCCCAAACCATTTGAATTGAAACATTTGCAGTACAGGCTTAAAACTGTTGACTGTATTTGTAACTTTACCATATGTTTAATTACGTTTAAATATTTTTTACCACTTAGTAAGCAATAGCTGAAAATAATAGAGGAGTAATGCTTTAATATTGTAAAAGGGTGTGCTCAAAATAGGAAATGTGTTGAACCTGCAATAAAATACTACATTCTGGAGGTTCCATTGGCCTACTTGGTTTGACTACAGATTGACAGAAACAAAAACTAGAATATTTTGGATGTTCTTAGTTTCAGTTTAAATAAAAACTGGAAGGATCCTGAAGGGATTTTATGAGGTAAGTAAGGAAAGGTTTGATGTTGCTCCCTTTTTCTTCTCTGACATCACCTATGGGCTGCCCTGCCGACTCCTGATCTTAGTCTTTTCTCACCTGAAGTCTATATGTATTATTGGCCTTTACTTCTTCTTCTCCTCTCCCAAATCTCTTTTGCCCAGAACAGTTGCAATTTGGTTTATATTTTGAACAATCCAGCTCTATTTCACCTGAAACACACTTTTTTGTTTGAGCATAGACCAGCTCTGTTCCAGCCATATATCGGTTTATCCAGGATAATGTTTTAAGCCTACCTTAGCTTTAATTGTACATTGACATATAGCATGAAAAAGAGTTGTTGAACTCTTAAACAGTTTTTTTTAAAATAGGTTTTTTTTAACCTCCCATAGTTGTTTCAGCTACCTAAAGATGGTAGCAAATAACGTATAAAATAATGTTCAGTGCTCCTTTTGGCCGGAGATCTTGCTTTTCTTGTATCATTAAAAATTTAATTAGTAAAAGATAATGGGGCATACATTCAAAGGCACCGTGTTCCATGAATTGTCGTGAATCAAGAGGGTTTTGATTATTTGTTGGGGGTTTTTTTTTTTGGTCTAATGGTTGCACCCAGCCACAGCTCATCTTGAAAAACTAAGAAGAATCCATCAGAAAATTACATAGCTCAACTGGAAAGTTTTTTTTAAAAAAACCCCATAATATCTCCATGTTAAACCACTTTTATATTATTGCCAAAAAATTTGGATATATCCACCTAGTTATTAGGAGTTACTTATCTAGGAAACAGAGAACTGCTGCCATCTGTTGACCTTTCAGATAATAATGTTTTAAGAAGGAAGGAGAAAATAAATTTTGAAATTGAAGCATTTTCTTGAAACAAGAAAAAAAAATCCAGTTTAATTACTTTGGGTCAAAAGATTTTTATACAATTGGGAATCTTTCCCCATAATTGATCCTGGAAAATATAAGGCCAGTACTCACAAGGAATTTGTTTTTAAAATAAGACAATAAAAGTGAACCAAATAGAAAAAAATGAGACTGAACTTTAAGCTTCGTTACTTAAAAGTACTAGTCTTTGCTGTGTTGGGCAAGATAAATTATACATGATCTTCAGTTATCTAATTGTTGGAATCGTATTCCTCTAAAATCCCTTTGCAGACTTGGCACCAAACACCAGTTTTAAAAACTGAGCCATGTCTGAGCTCCTGGCATAAATGTTACGTGGTTTATAAGTTATCCAAGGCTGAATTCCTAAGAGTGCGATTCTGTTTTTTGACAGGCTTTAATATTCTGATATGGGACCGAGAAGTGATGATAAGTAAGAAGCAGGAGGATCTCATGCAAGCTATGAAAGAGCAGAAAATTGGGCTTAAGAATGTACTCCACCAAAGAGGACAGAGGCAAAGACAATCAAACACGGAAACAAACAAATTCAAAACTAAACTGCTCAGTGCTGAATTTGAGGACACTAAAACAAAGGGCAAAGAATACACACTGCACACTAAGAGAAGAAAGAATCCGGAGGACTCATGAGTCAGGCTTGTGTCACTACTGTTTGCTTGGAGCCAAGTTAATGCCGCTGGCCTAACTTGCAACATTGACTTCAGAAGGAAGCCCTTTACATTAGACCATCTTCTTTAATGATGGAAATTATGTTGCAGAACTGAGTCATCCATTATTATCCAAGGCATAAGGCATATATATATATATACATGTCCTTAAATGAGCTAAAAAACCCCACATTCTGTTGTGTGTACCTGAAGGCTTTTAATTGTTTAAGACAAAGCACAGTGCACAAAGGTATGCTAACAATCCAGATTGCAGTATATTTTCGGAACTGGCTCTTTTCTTTTTATAATATATTGAAAACAATCTTATGCTTGTCCTATGCTCACTAAAAATAAGAGCATTTATGTTTTAAGGAGCAACATAATTTGTGTGTTCTCAGACACAGGTATTTGTAATTTTGTGAGATTTGTAAAACTGTCTAAAAGATATATAGAGGTACAAAGAAGGCAACTAGCTATAGGTACCTTACTTTGCAACGATTATTCTTGTGATTCACTTAACTGTGTTCTTTTGTTCAAAAATAATATGTTTAATAAGGTTTTGTATCAGAAATTATTTTGTTATACAGAGAAGCTAACATGCTAGGACATAAGCCTGCTCAAAGAATAGGTCTGAGAAGCTTAATAAAAATTGAATGAATGATCAGAGTCTTGTTTGGGGAGTTGTGCTCCACTCATCTTAACTTGTCCCTTCATTTTCTTTTATAAGCTTGATACTGCTTTTTTTTTTAAAGAAGGATTTCAAGATAAGAATTCTATACGATATATAAATGTATATTGTATACATTTATATAGAGGGAAATAGAGCTCTTTATTAGCTTCAAAGGCCTGTTAGAAATACATTAATTTTTATGCAGTATAATTTAATCATTGAGTTGGAAGTAACAATAAAGGTCATCTAATACAACTCCCTTATTGCAGGATCCACTAGAGCAGGGCTTTTCAACCTTTTCACCGATTGTACCACTTTTAGAATATGGCAACATTCGAGTACCACCAGTCACCTAGCAAGGTGTCAAAAAACTTGATGACCAAAAAAACCAGGAAAAAAGTGATTAAAGTACAGGTAGTCCTTGACTTAACAACAGTTTGCTTAGTGACTGTTCAAAGTTACAACGGCACTGAAAAAAGTGACTTATGACCATTTTTCACACTTAATGACCGTTGCAGCATCTCCAGGGTCACGTGATTTACATTCGCATGCTTGGCAACCGATTCATATTTATGATGGTCACATTGTTCCAGGGTCATGTGATCCCCTTTTGCAACCTTCTGACAAAGTTAGTGGGGAAACCAGATTCACTTAACAACCATGTTACTAATGTATAACAACTGCAGTGATTCGCTTAACAACTGTGGCGAGAAAAGTCGTAAAATGGGGCAACGCTCATTTAACAAATTTCTCTCCCCCCCTTTTATATCCAAGTTCCCTCCCTCCTTCCCTGACTTTCCTTCCTTCCTTTCTTCTTCCCTCCCTCCTTCCCCTGCTTTTTTTTTTAAACTGCCAGGGGCTCCGGGAAGAGGTAGCAACAGGCAAGCAGTGGTGGGTAAAGGCTTCCCCTCCCTCATCATTGCCTCTGCGTGGCTTGGCTCAGCTCACCTCTCCCAGACCTGCGCACGTGTTTCCAGCTGATTGGCGCTTCTGGGCTCAGCAGACGCGCCGGGATCAGTGCCGCTTTCCAGCTGATCAGTGCTTCTTCGGGGCTGCCAGGGCTCAGCGGAAGTGCCAGGATCAACGCCGAGCTCCAGCTGGAGCCTGGCGCTGATCCTGGCACTGAGCGCTGATCAGCTGGAAAGCGGCGCTGAGCCCTGACAGCCCTGCAGCTCCAGCCGTCTCTCACTCAGGCTTGTGCGGTGCTGCGCCGGTTCACCTCATTCCCCTCCCCCGCTACTTTTCTAGGATGGTCGCGTACCACCTGCCAGGTGCCAATGTACCACAGGTGGTACGCGTACCACCGGTTGAAAAGCCCTGCACTAGAACATCTCTAACAGTTTACCATCTAGCCTCAGAGAACTAATATCATGTGGCAGTCTGTTCCACTGGTTAATGACATGTACAATCAGGAAGCTCTTGATGTCTAACAGGAGCCGCCATGCTTGTAGTATAACCTAGTGTTCTGGCCCTGTCTCTAGGGCAATAGAGAGTAAGAGCACTCCCACTTTAATACATAAAAAAATCAAGACTGGATTATTTATTGGAAAGTTGGTCCCATGTCAGATTCCCTAACTATAATTGATTTTAATACAAAAAGTTGCCATGGTTATATCTTTTTTGTGGTCCAGCTGTTAGAAATGTGCAAAAAGAGAACAACACAAAAAAAGGAGCAAAAATTCAGTCCAATCTTATTTTTTAATGAAAACATTAAGAAAGTGATCGAGTGAATTACAGCAACATTTAGTCTCAAGAAATAAGTCGTTTTCCTCATTTTGTACCAAAGCAAATTATTTCCCATTTTATTTACAACTTAGCTTGCAAGAAATTAGCATATAAATTGACTTGATTCATTTCTGGAAGTGATTTATCTGAGTTTCTCTTGGCTCTATCTTCCATCCTGCCCTGCAGGAGGCATAATCATACAGTTTCAATAGAAAAATAAGACAACTTCAAATGGAATTGGGTATTTTTTTTGGCAATTGTCTTGTGTATTCTTTAGTAACAGGATACTAATGCAGTGGCTTTAGAGGAAATGTAATGTGTGAAATGTTTTGTAATGACCAAGCTGGACTTTTAGTATCTCCTCAGAGTAGGATTGCTACTGTTTCAGCCCAGGAAATGCAAAACACACAATTACATTTTTTACTTTATATCTCCTGGCGTTTTTGTATACTTAGATGTATTTGATTACAGTAAGTAACCAGTATTGCTCTTTTTAAGAAGTCTATTTTAAGGGAAAAGAGAATGGATTTCTTTAAGGGTGGGGGAACTGTACTTAGCATTTAGTCCTGATATTGCAAACAAATTGACGGGCTGCGTTCCAGTTGAAGATATAAAAAAAGCATCCATATGGTAGAAATTTGCCCTGCAGGGAAATATAAAAAAGAGAATTTTTATGGAACTTGTTAGAAAACTTGGAGCAATAATTTTAGAGTGTGGGGTTTTCGTTTTGTATTTGAGAGGGGGGTAATTTAAAAAGTGCTTGGTTTCTGGCCTATGTGGCAATTATACTATGGGTTCTTATCTTCAGACGCCACTGTTCAAGGACGAAGGAATCACATTGCACATCTTCAGGAGCACTTCGGGTCATATAGAATTCAGATCTAAAGGAAAGCACTGTTCTCTGAAATGTGAACTAATATTTTGTTTACAGTAAGAAATTGGCTATATCTTGTAAGCGAATCTTTGAAATGATAGCCTTGTGATTTTTATATGCCATATATAATATTTTTGATGAGGTAGTACATTTTTCTCTTCATGGAGAGGAATAAGAAAGACATCTGTGCTGCCCTGCATTGTGTCAAGTAGGAATATACAATCTGAGGTGACGCACAATCAGTGAAGGCCAAAGGAAAAAACTGGGCCCAAAGTTAAAAGGGTTTAAGCAAGAGCCAAGAGAAAATGCCTGGCACCAGCATCAGTGGATTGGAATGCACGCAAGGGAAGATTTGGGAGCTGCTGATCTCCCAAATGTATAGGACCCTGTATCTTACATAACAGTAGAACCTGCTCAGTTAAAAGTTATCTTGTCTTCAACTTCAGCAGCATGTTTCAAAATGAAGTTTAGGAATGTAAAACCAGAGACATCAATATTTCTACCACAGAGATTTGAATTAAGACCTTTGAAAGTGTGTTCTTAAAGCACGTGTTCTTTTAACATTCTTCTTGTCCAGAGTACTGTGCATGATGTATCACAGGTATGTAAATAATGGCTTGAATGCATATATTTGATCAATCCCTTTCCTGTTAGAGGGCAGGGAGGAATCTAATGCCACTTGTTCTATCTCTTGAGTATCTAAAGACTAAGAGTAAAGCACTTACAGCAGGGGTCCCCAAACCCTGGTCTGTGGACCGGTACCGGGCCACGGCATGCCAACAACTGGGCCGCACAAACAAGCAAAGCCCCATCTGTGGGATGCAGGCAGCACACAAAACCACGCACTCTTCGGTCCATGGAAAAACCTTTCTCCACGAAACCAGTGGATCCAATTATGGCAATTTCTGTTGAGTGAATTTAAGATTTCTTCCTATGGCTGTTTTGTACAATAGAAACCACCATTTTGTTCTGAATTTCTGACTTGGTGGAAGCAATTGGTTATTGCTGGTTTAAGCATCATGCCACTGTCACAGTGTAAAAGACAGTTACAAGTGGCAGCTACTAGACTGAAGGTTTTTTAAGGAGCAGAGAGCCACTTTTTGTGCCATTTTTAAACAAGACAGGATATTGAGTTTAGAGAAAGAAAAACATAACCTTCTTGTTAAACTGATCACACGCTGAGAAATAGCAATCTTAAGACCATGTTGGCATTTTACCCCTAGCAATTAACTTTGCATTATGCTGTGGTAGGTAGAATGCATCTGCTAGTTGCAACATCTCCATTGTCAACCCTTCTGCTTCAAAAGCATGATCAAAATCGGTCAGGAAGATGTTTAGTCATTGAATGAGGCCCCATTTGTCCCTGAGATCAGCTCTATTTCCTCTTGCTGCCTCAGGAGGGGCTGAAGCAATCGTCAAGGCTGTTCCTCCCCTTCACTGGAAAGATGGCTGTAGCCAGGAGGCTTGGACTTCACACGGAAGAGTACTGTCAGGAGCAGAATGGTCATTAAGAACAGGAGAGATCCACAGACAGCCAAAATCATAACAAATTCTGCAAAAGAATGAAACAAAAAACCATCCTGATTATAATGGTTTAATCTTACATGACTCTTCCTTCAGATTCACCCAGCCTCACTCACCTGTGTCGTTCATTGTGCTTATTATCTGACATTCCTGTTTCCAGTCCTGTGAAATAACTGGCTCTGTAAGTTGCAGGAATTGAGGCAGGGGGCAGCGCTGTTTACAGTCGGGAAGCTGCAATTCATAAGGCTCCTTCTGACTCTCATTCCGAAAGAACATCTCCACTGTAAACTTACTGGAAGCAAGACATATGACAGAAATGGGTATTAATGGTCCATCAGCTGCTTTATATGACATTTTCTATGGGAACTAAACACTGAAGCATGCACCTTCTATCCAGCCTTTTAACCTCTTTTGTAATACTAGAAATCTAAAAATGTTAGACCAGTGGTGGCGAACCTATGGCACGGGTGCCAGAGGCGGCACTCAGAGCCCTCTCTGTGGGCACACGTGCCGTCGCCCCAGTCCTAGGCCTTCAGCTGGGTTTTATAAAACCTTTTTGCTTTAGGCCACCGCCGCCGTGTGCAAAAAAAAAAGGTTCAATCAGTCAATTTCAACTTGTCGCGGGAAAAAAAAAGATCTTGCAAAGTTGGAATTGATTGACTGAACGTTTTAGTCCCACCCAGTCTGCCGTTACCACCGCAGCCACGCCCACCCAATTGGCCCTGCCCACCCAATTGGCTACACCCAGCCAGTGGGCCACACCCACCCGGCACTCGAAGATGCATAAGTGGGTTTTGAGTTGCAGTTTGGGCACTCGGTCTCTAAAAGGTTCGCCATCACTGTGTTAGACCATGCCCCTGTTTGGAAACAAGAGCACTGTCTTTATGCAACTTAGCTATTTCTCTGGTATATTTTTGTATCAGATCACAGGCTATCATGTCAAGTGGGAATAGTTCATTATTAAATATTGTGTCCACAGCTGTATCAAAGCACTTGCATATATTTATGGCTATTATTTCATATCCACATCAAAGTTCATTAAGCACCGGTGGAACGTGATAATTGTTTTCAACAGATTGGAAAAGATAACTACTCTATGGATTGCTCTGAAGATTGTAATTCTTTTTTAAACTCATTTGTCTTTTCTGAGTATATTCTGAAGTTAAAGTCCAGCACGCAGCTGACTTTGAGTACTTATATCCCTTTGATATCCCGAGCAAAGCCCTCACCCGTCGTCTTCTTGGTACAGTTCAAATATATGACATGAAGCATATGGCGGTTGCTTCCCGTTGTAAACATTCAGAGCTGTCTGCAGTGCCGCAAGAGTGGTGTCGTGCTGAGGAAAGAAGTACGTGAATCTTCCCCTTAGTGTACACAGAAGACAATCTAAAACACATATTTTAAATGAAGAATTTCTTGAACTACAGTGGGATGAAAACAAAAGGGATTCTAGAATGTAATTAATAGTTAGCATTTGTCCTTACAACAAAGAGTATTTCGTAGTGTATTACAGAAGGGGAGATGCTGACAGTCTCTGGATCTGGTTTTTTGCAATGACGAGAGAGGGTAAGATCAGGAAACTAGGTAGCTGACTCAACACACCAAACTTACCGCTGAGTACATAAGCATTTTAAGGTGGTGGGGTGCTGAGTCTTTTGTAGCTAAGGTAAGATTCTTCCTTATTTGAGACAAAAGAACTCCTATAGTAAGAAAAAACAACAACCCTCGATCATAATCTCTTTTAGACACTCCCCAGGCATTACTTGAATAAATATTTATTCTTTACTTACCACCCTGCAGACGAGCTTTCTCCACTTGTCTATGGATGCCAAAAAGGACATTAAAACTGAAATCTTTTAACTCCTTCAGTTTGGCCATCACCACAGGAGTTACCCATGCTGGAAGATGCATTTTGTGCATTTTCTAGAAAGACACCACAAGAAAAAGGTTGGTTGCCCTTTGGAGAATGAATGTAAATATTCCTAAAATCACAGAGCTATGTCAGCTTAATACAATTCTGGAGTGGTGAAGGAGAAGAATAATGTACAAACCCAACATAATTCAGTAATTATTAAACAGTAGCCAATTTTTCATCAAAATATTAATAATAGCCCCAATATCCAAATGATTTAATATTTGTACATAGGGTTATAGACTTTCAAGTCGGAAAAGTTTATTTCATATTGACTATGAAAATTTTAAATTTGACAAATAAGTCCTATTTTTTTCAGCAGGAAAACTATTTTTGTAGCCATTTTAAGAATTTAACAGGGCTTAACATCATTTGAAATAACAACAACAACAACAACAATAAAATTGGAAGGGACCTTGGAGGTCATCTAGTCCAATCCCCTATACATGTATAGGAAACCCTATACATTTCAGACAAATGGCTATCCAGTCTCTTCTTAAAAACTTCCAGTGTTGGAGCATTCACAGCTTCTGGAGGCAGACTGTTCCACTGACTAATTGTTCTAACTGTCAGAAAATTTCTCCTTAGTTCTAGGTCAGATTACATATTTTTAGATATATTTTCAGATATAAATGTGTGTGTGTGTGTGATTATATATTTTCTATAGCAGTGTACGCGTGTGTAGGGTCACAGGTACTACTGAAAAGTCACTGAAGTACAGGTAATCCCTGAGTTATGAGCATTCCCTTAGCGAACATTTGAAGTTACGCAATAAGCGCCCCCTAATGTTTATGAAAAAGTCCCAAAGTTACGAATCTTGCCACACCATGGCAGTTTTTCACCCTTACGAATGACTGCAGTGGCACTGCAACATTCACCCTGGCTATTCCCTCCCTCTTCCCCCCCCCCCTGCCCTGCGTCTCCCTAGGCACTAGGCCTATGGATACCTTGCAAAGATCGAGAGATCCTTCACTTTCTTGGCTGCTCCAGGCCTTTGATGAGTTCGCAGAGAATGGAGGCCTAAAGTAATGCAAGATCATGCAAGATCAGTGGTGCGAGAGCTCACGCTACTGATCTTGCGTGATCTCACGGTAGTTTAGGCCTCTGTTCTCTGCAACAGAATGGAACAGAAGCCAGGAGAGGCTTCCGTGTGCCTCCAGAGGCCGCCGCCCAGAAAGGAGGCTGGGGGAGGCTTCAGTGGGCATCCAGAGGCCTGATCCGCGCACCTGAGGCCTTTTCCAGGCCGCAGCTGCCCAGAAGGAGGCTGGGGGAGGCTTTAGCGGGCCTCTGGAGGCCTTCCTCTGCTCTTGCCGGAAGCAAAGAAAGAAACAGAAAGGCTTCACAAGGTAAGTGACCTGGTGTGCCAGGATTGGGCGGGGGAGAAATTGTGGGGATCCCAGAGGAGAGAGCATGAAGTATCTCGGGGGGCTTGGGTGGTCTGAAGCTGGTGGCCAGTTCCATCACTAGGTCCCTCATAGCCTTCCCAGCCCTGAGATATCTCATATTCACTTAACGAGCCGCACATTTGCCCATGCATTAAATTAGCGAATGCATGGGCAAAAGCTGGGAGTGAATTGCGTTCAAGGTATGAGATTCCTACGAATCCTCGAGTTATGAATGGAATGGGCAGGCTCCAATACATTCGTAACTTGAGGACTACCTGTAAAATGTTTCAATTGGCTTCCCTCAAATTATTCTGTAAAAAGAAGCAGCAGGGGGACGTTGAGAATATGGAATTGGGTTTAAGATGAAAGTGTGATATGATACAATATTACTGCTGACAAATATTAAATGCAGACTAACTTCATTTCTATTAGTCATGTTAAAGGAACCTGTCAATTTAAAATCAAGTATCAGATTCAACCTAGATTTTCATCAATTTATCACTCTAATTTATGGAGTAATATTTCCACTTATCGTTATCACTGTTAAGATCATCGATTAGAATTTGGATCTTTTCCATATTACCGGCTCCATGAAATCAAAAATCATATCTGGTGGTTTGTAAAGCTATGTGACTAAGATGTCCCCTAATCTGATATAATCCGAAGTACGTTTGCATGAGGATTTTTTTTTTCTGTTGCACAGATCAGGGTCTGTGTGTAAGTGAGTGAGTCCTCTTTCTACGTTAACTACAGACACTAATATTAGACATTATACCTGTCAGTAAGAATATGGAGAACAGAGTTTATCTATATTGCAACAGCAAAGCCTAAATGAAAGGAAATAATTCTCTTTTATGGAAGAAGAACATACAGAGGTTTTACAGGAATACGATTTGGACAGAGAAGCCTTTTTCATTCTGACCTTCAGTCATCACAGCATTTTATCTTTTATAGATGGTATTAAAAACCACACCAGAGTTTTTATCAGGTAGCGAAAGGCATGCTAGAGGTTTGGAACAATGTACTTATATATACTTCTGGCTTCTTTCTGTAATCAGTTTGCAGGTTTTCTGATAGAACAGAAGCTGCTGTTCAGAAAAAGGGAAGGTAGTATTGTGTATTTTTGGTTGCACCACCAATACCGGAGGGTCTCTTAACTTTTCAGAGTAGATTGTCTGAAGAGGGATCAATAACAAATACACTCATGCAGACGTACTCTTCAAAGAGAAGATGCACTCACTTTCAGTAACCAAGTCATATATCAAAAGCCTTTCTTATAATACAGTTATTGTATGCACGGTATACCATAATTAGAATTTGAGTAATAACAGAAGTACTTCTGAACAGCACAATCATGTCCTGGACATTTTCCACCAATCTGTGATATCTAATTTAAGTAGCTCTTGAGTAAGAGCATAGGTAATTTCAAACACTACCAAGGCAATAATTTTAAAAAGCACTGAAAGCAAATGATTAACTTATAAACACAAAACGTACCTCACAGAAGAGTGCATCGTGCACACTCCAGACAGATTCAAGGGAAACATCCTGAATTCCTGTCATGTTTGCTACCATTTTCAAGAATTGCTGTAGAAGTAAAAAAATATATATATATTTTCTATCTTTCCATGACCCCAATAATTATATAAAGAAAACAAAATATCACATGATGTATACAAATACATAGAAAGCAATATACCATATTCTGGAGGGTCATATTTATATACTCTGGCATCTGCCTGGTCTCATTTTGCAGCTGTTCATAACGGGGACAGGGAGATAATGGAAACCGCAAGAGCTGGAAAGAGGCAACATTGATATTAGATTAAAAACTGGTAATTTGAGTACAATTGCCTCTTTATAATCACTAATTTCATGACAATCTGCTTCTCTAGGAGCTACATATCTTAAGCAATTTGTTTTGGCTAAGAAATCGCTGGCAGTTAAAAATCAGAAAGAGTCTCGTAGCCCCTTTTAAGACTGACAAGGTTTTATTAATAAGGCATAAGCTTTTGTGAACATCAGATTCCACTGCACCTCGCAGCTCTCCCATAATAACTGGGAATTAAAGCAAAAAGGCAGAAGAGTGGAGCTCAAGGTAGTAGGGAAAAAAAAGTACTGACGAGAGATATTTTGGCAGAAACAGATCTAATCTTCCAACACTGACGTGTTAAAGTGACCCACCTTCTCCATGTTGTCAGGTACAGTGTGTACAGGGATAGGCTGCCAAGAAATATTGGGATTAAACACTTGTTGCTCATCTGGAGGATATAGGCCTGCCAGATTTGCCTCGGCACTCATCAAGGTCCGATCAAAATCTGTACTGCGAACAAAGATCTGCCAGAGAAAAAAGGCAAATGGAAGCGAATTACCTTAGTGCCACCGTCATTACTGTACTCAGGCTATCTAAGAACAAGCGTAGGAGGTCTATTTTAATCAAGATCGCAAATCTTGAGCTGGCAACTATTTCGATGCAAGAGCTGTGGTTCAAAGTGCAGCACCACAAGTGTTCAATCTATCCCTCCGTTATTCATCGTGCACTCAAGAGTGCTGTTATAGATGTGAGTACCTTTTCCCAGTGACCTTGCATAAGAATTTGCTATAATCTAGAGCAGGGGTAGTCAACCTTGGCTCTTTTATGACTCGTGGACTTCAATTCCCAGAATTCCTGAGCCAGCTTAGCTGGCTCAGGAATTCTGGGAGTTGAAGTCCACGAGTCATAAAAGAGCAAAGGTTGACTACCCCTGATCTAGAGCAACAAGATTGGGAGAGGGAAAAGTTATGAAGCTTCCCATTTCTTTCAAGTAATGCTGCTTCAGATGGTTAAGCTCCTGCTAGAGCATAATTCTGAAAAGGATTATTGGGGAGAAGAAAAGAAGGAAACAAGAAATTTCTTTCAGGGCTGTTAAATGGTGATGATCTGGTTTTCTACGTCTTCTAGTGATCGTGGAAAGCAAAGAATTTGTAAGGCTGTTAAAGTACAGCCACTGAGTGCAGCAGAAAATAATAAAGCTAGATAGAATAATGCCAACAAACTTAATTGAGGAGTCCAAGCTATGCATCTCAGGAAAAAGATTTTTAGGAACAATTGTGGTTTTGATCTGGATCAGCTTCCAATTTCACAGACCAATCAAGACACTTTGATGCACATGTAATGCCTAAAAAAAAATACCCCCAGAGCTGTCTTTCAGAAACACGGATGGTCACTTAATTAGGTTCTCCACTTCTATAGTCTATGGATTTCCCTGAATTGTAAACTTATGGGAAATGAGCTGTCCATAGAAATAGGAATTGGCTTTTTCTTCAGGCATGTCCACATATTTGTGAATTAATCCTACAAAACAACGTTGTTCTTGACCAGAACACATTGTGCTATAAGTAAATAGATGTGTCAAGACAGTTCTTTAAAAAGGGAATTACTCTTTGATGGTCCATGCAATCTAAATTAAATATTTCTGAACTATACTGAATAAACTATACTGAATAAATAATTGGGTAATGGTTGTGGAATTAGAAAGGGACACTGACTCCTTTGAATGCAATCCCCTGCTCAGTGCAAGAATCTTAATTAAAGCATTCCAACAGATGACCATCTGTGATCTGCCTAACACAACTAATGAAAGAGAGCTCTGAGTAATAGATGCATTGTCATTGTTAAAAAGTGTTTTTAAACATTCAATCGGAACCTGCTTTCCTAAAAATTCAGTCAGTTACTCTGTGTCTTGCACATTAGGATGAGAGAGAACACATCTTAACCACCTTCTGTGTGATATTCCTTCAGTTATCTAAAGAATGCTGTATCTCCTTTCAGCCATCTTTTCTTAAGGCAAATGCCCACTTTAATCTTTTTTCCCAGGACTTGGTTTCTAATTCTAATCATCCTCACTGGTCTTCACTGAACCTGTTCTGATCTCATTAATTCCTTTATAAAGTGATGCCTGAAACAGGATTCAAGGTAGGATCACAGAATAATGTGGAATGATTGGGTCATGTAATTGGACATTATGTCATATTGATGAAACCTATAGTGGGTTTCCAATTTTTGCACCCATATTCCCACTGCTAGATTAAACTCAGTTTCCAATCATCTACTTTTCCAAACTTTTTTTCCACAAACATTAGTACCAAAGCTAGATATCTTCCACACTAAATGTGATCGTTTCATTTCTGTTTCATAAGTAAAGAACTATATACTTGTCTTTTCAGCTCATTTCTTTAGATTGTTCAGATTATTTTGAATTTTATTTTTGTCCTCTACGGTAAGGGTTTCCAATCTTGGCAACTTTAAGATATGTGGACTTCATACTGGCTGGGGAATTCTGTGAGTTAAAGTCCACAATTCTGGGAGTTAAAGTCTTAACGTTGCCAAGTTGTAGAGTATTAACTATCCTATCCAATATTGTATCACCTGTAACCAATACGTTTTACCTCCATCTCTTTCTCAAGACATTTATATGAATATTGATTTAGCCCTCTTCCTTGTGGGACATCATTCAATGTCTTTCTCCAATATAATGTATCATTATGCAACAGATTAAACTAGGAAATAAAATTACTATACATACCTCTTCTCTTTCAGGGTAAAGCAATATTATGCAAAATGTATGAAAGGAGCAAGAAGAATAAGGTGTACTGTTACTGCTAATCATACAGGAATGCACCAACCTCTTGCCTATTGTATGAAGCATTCAGGAATTCATAGTAACGCCTACGAAGAGCTCGGCCCAGGTCCCACTGTTGCCGCATCCCTTCCTATTCATATCAATGGGGACAAATTAACAGTTAAGCAGGCCTTAACTGCTATTTTACAAAACAGCACAGAGTAAAAAGAATGCTTTACAGCTCAGATGTTTTCAGTGGAGGAAATCTGAACAAAACAACTTACTGAAATGGAGAGAACAACCCCTCAAAGATCTGTTTTCTGTCCTCTTTCCTTTTTTAAAAATTTTAGGTTCTTACAATATAATAAACTTATTAGTTAATTCTAACAACTGATAATCTCCTTGGATTTTGAGTAATACTACTGCTTCTTCGGACAGCAAAGAAAGTAGGAACGTTGTATAAAAAAGCACTCCAGAAGGGAGAGGGGAAAATAAGAACAAAATAGGAAATGTCAAACTGTTGCTACAAGTGCCTGCGGGACACTTGTTGACAGAGCAGTTGGTTGTTCATTCCTCGTTTCAAAAAAAAATAAAATAGTAGTTCCCTTTGCTTTTTAAAGTCCCACTGGCAATTTATTTTGGGAGTCCCACCTGAGACAGCTGTCCAAATCCTTGGGGCCAGGCGCTTTCCTGATAGGGATCTCGGGGATATGTCTTCACCGGAGAGCGATCTCCATGCCGATACAACTGGAGGAAATCAGAAATATATGTATTCTGCGTAGCCCATTCAACATGCTTGTGTCAGTTCTAATTTAGGTTTGGGGAAAATGTTATTTAGCTTCAAATGCGCGCGGGGTGTGTGGGGGTGGAAAAATTGCTGTTACTAGCCGGGATAGCCGTACCGGGCGACTAGCCTCTCCCGCCACGAATCCGCGCTTAAGCCCTGTCAATCATCCCTGGGTTCTTCCCTTCCAACGTTCCCGCAACAAGCAAAATGCGGAGCATGGCAACGTTTGGATGGCAACAACACGCGAAGATTTCACCTCCACTCAGACCAGCAACCTGCAAGGAAAAGGCAGGGCGCAACCCAATGCAGGGTCCCGATGCCACAAAAGCGGCTGGTCAAGGCCGGATTGCAAAGCGGCAGGCTTTTAAAATGGATCCACGGTGAACTTCTTGGCAGCCCACAGATTCGTCTCCTTCCCCCTTTTCCTTAAAAACCCTTGGGACGTGTCACCTGAGCCAAACGATTGCCCGCGGGCGCCTCCACACTGAGCCCCCTCCCGCCCGGTTTCTTGGCTGCTCACCAAAGTCACGAAGCGGAGACTCCGGCTGTGGGCGATCGGCGGGGCTAACGCGAGGATGAAGCCCAGAGTCAAGGTAAAGGGAAGCCCCCTCCAGTTGCAGCGGCTTTTCCCACCTTCCATGTCTCTTTCCGCAACCACCGCTGTTCCTTGTTCGACCTCCGTTCCTGGGACAAAGTGAGCATGCTCCGTTTAGCAGCGCATGCTCAATAGCAGCGGTTGAAGCCGCTGTCTTTTTGCCGAGAGAGCGATCGGGGAATGATTAGGCTTGAATAACAGAATTGGAAGGGACCTTGGAGGTCTTCTACTCCAACCTCCTACCCAAGGCTCTATAACCAGGGGTAGGCAACCTTGGCTCTTTTATGACTCGTGGACTTCAACTCCCAGAATTCCTGAGCCAGCCAAGCTGGCTCAGGAATTCTGGGAGTTGAAGTCCACGAGTCATAAAAGAGCCAAGGTTGCCTACCCCTGCCCTAGCCAGGGCTTTTCAACCAGTGGTACGGGTACCACCTGTGGTACATTGGCACCTGGCAGGTGGTACGCGACCATCCCAGAAAAAGTAGCGGGGGAGGGGAATGAGCTGAACCGATGGCAGCACCGCACAAGCCTGAGTGAGAGATGGCTGGAGCTGCAGGGCTGTCAGGGCTCAGCGGAAGTGCCAGGATCAGCGCCAGGCTCCAGCTGGAGCTCGGCGCTGATCCTGGTGCTTTAGCTGAGCCCCGAAGAAGCACCAATCAGCTGGAAAGCAGCACTGATCCTGGCGCTTCTGCTGAGCCCAGAAGAAGCGCTGATCAGCTGGAATGTTGCAGCATCTCCAGGGTCTTGTGATTTACATTCGGATGCTTGGCAACTGATTCATATTTATGATGGTCATAGTGTCCCAGGGTCATGTGAAGTGACCAAAACCTGCTGCAACCACCCAGCAGATGGGGGGGGGGATAAAAACCAAACACCCCCCATCCCACCCCCGCTGCCAATCCTCAACAGAAATGCTCACAACAATGAAAACCTCGGACAGAAGGAAGAGCGCTGCCAGGTGGGCAGGCAGGTGTCTTGCTCGGCTGTGGCTTGGGGGTGCACTTTTTTCAGTGCCATTTGTAACTTTGAACAGTCACTAAGCAAACTGTTGTAAGTCGAAGACTATCTGTACTTTATCACTTTTTTCCTTTTTGGGGGGAGTCATCAAGTTTTTGACACCTTGCTAGGCGACTGGTGGTACTCGGATATTGCCATATCCTAAAAGTGGTACAATGGGTGAAAAGGTTGAAAAGCCCTGCCCTATACCATTCTGGACAAATGGCTGTCCAATCTGTTCTTAAAAACCTCTAGTGGTGGAGCACCCACAACTTGTGAAGGCAAGCCATCCCACTGGTTAATTGTTCTGTCAGGAAGTTTCTCTTAGTTCTCGGAGTTCTTAGTTCTCCTTTTGATCCCTCCTGTGGCTAATGTTGAAGTAGGACGTCGACGAAAGTGAGATTGCCCTGTAGATATAGTTTGCAATCCACAGATGTATTAAAAAATGACAGATGAATAAAAGATGAAAATAAAATCTCAGCTGAAGAGAAAAAAAATAGTATTTCAGCTGAGAGTAAAAAAAACCCCATCAGTTTGTAGTTAGTGTAAAAGATTGTAAAAAAAAAAAAAAAAGACATGCTATATCACCAAGTGGAAATCTTGGAAATGCCCTTAGTAGGCCAAGTGGGTGGCTATTGTTCCCTCAGTCTTTTGACAGCTGTCCCCAAATATTGTATATTGCAGATCAGGTCAGGGGAGAATTTGCCCGGTATCAGGAAATCCAAGGGGGTGACTGCATGGGGAATGGTCACAAAATTATTAGATGAAAGAAGACAAACTTTTTAGAAAATGGAAAGAAGAGATGAGGAAGGTGAGTCTTGAACTACAAACACTGATCTTATTGTCACGAAGTTCTGATGCCAGAAGAACTAAGCCCGTCCCATCAGACTGTTAGCCAAGCAATAAACAGCAGTGTACTAAATCAGGGCTTTTCAACATTTTCAGAGATTGTACCATTTTTATGATATGGCAGTATTCGAGTACCACCAGTCGCCTAGCAGGTGGGCGTGGCCTACTCGATGCCACTCACTGGACGCAGCTGACTCAAGACAGCTGGGTCGGAATGGAACAAGTCGCACTGGCTAACTCGGTGCCCCACAAACTCATCTCCCCAAATTGCTAGCAGCCAAGTGCGTGCACACACACACACACACACACACACCGCATTCCAGGTATGGGAACTTTTATCCACAGAGGAAGGAGAGGGCCTTCTCCCCAAGCCCAGGCATGATTGGCAATTTGCTAGCTCAGATGTGGATACAAGTCTCCAAGCTTGAAATGTGTGTGTGTGTGTGTGTGTGTATAGCACACTAAAGAGACATTCTTTTCCCAATCCCAGACAGTGTTGGTGTTTCCCTGTCCGGTGGCCCCTCCCAGCAAAGCAGGAGGTGGAGGATGTTTGCAGGAAGCAGTTTCCTCTGAGTCTAACTTCTGTCTTAACAGATCTCTGGAGAGCAAGAGGAGGTGGCAGGGGAGCTGCACTCCCGGGTCCTGCACAAGAGAGGCTGGCTCTTCTCGAAAGGGGATTCCTATTTCCAATTGTGCGTGGTAAGGATGCTGGCTTTTGGGGGCAGCCTTCCCTCACACAGCTCCCCTGCCACCCCTCCTCCTCTCCAGAGATCTGCAGGGGAGACAGATCTGGAGGGCAAGGTGCAGCTTCCATACTGGCCACTTCTACCTCTCCAAGCCCTCCTCAATTAAATATAGGTTATATGTAAATTAAAACACAGCCAAAAAGAAAACATAGTTAAATCATTAATTATAGCTCTTCACATATTTTCTGAAAAAACCCCAGCTTTATTGATGTTAGGAAGGAAGAGCAAACCTTATTAAGGAACTCTTAACAGGAAGGGAATTGAAGACCCCCAAAGGTCTTGTTCTTTCTAATCTGCCTTCCCTTTGAGCCTTTAGTTCTCATTATTTTATTATTATGTATTTAAGAAGAAGATCAAAGGCCTCCATAGCTCAGGATATTCACCTTAAAATCAGAACCCAGAAAAAAATTAGTTAATCCACAATACAGCCCAATGAAGAATGAAGATAATCTTTGGGCCCTGAGAGCAAGCAGGTATCCAGTCAGAATATTAGTGGCACACCGGTCAGCAACTGGAAGTGCATAAGTCCATGTACTTCCCTTCCCTGTCTCACAACTCAATCCATACATCCTTTAATTTTCAGACATATCTTTTTCTCATAAGCTCTTAAAAAACCCACAAGGTATACTGTAATTAGCAGGAAAAATAAATCTAGCACTCCTGAATTCTTTTCCCAAGGGGGAAAGGAAAGTTCACAGCCTACAGGTTGCTAGCAAAGTGGTCAAAGAACGTAGTTATTGCTGCTAAAGAGAAGAATAAATAACGAATCAATTTTGCAGCTCTCTCCTGTTACTACATCCTCTTACCTCCAGAATGTGGCCTGTGATTGCACAAGGGATTACGCTAAAATCTGGTTGAGTAGTTTTCGGCCAAGTGTTCAGTACAGACCTTGCCAATGTGATTTTAATAGCCCAGGAAGGGATAGGAAAACCCGAGGAAAACTTTGCAATCAATAAAATATGGTGGACTTTGCTTGTTTTGCCCTATTTTGATTCTCCTCCCCAGAGCAGCCCATCAATTTCAGAGCTGCATGGCCACAAAGGTAGAGGCCTTCAGCCTCCCAATCCCTGCTTAGAGAGGGATTTGCATTTCGGCCAGGGTCAGGCCATACGCCCCCAGTCAAAGAAAAACCCTGAATCCAGTGGGCCAGAAGGCAGCCCAGCCACCCTGCCCCTCTGGTTCCTTCTCACCCCCCTGGGCACAGACGCAGTCGCCGCTCCTCGCTGTAGCTGGGGCGGGACTTGCAAGTACCTCCGCCCTGCAAAATGGCGCTCCCCCGGTGCTCCCTCCCACCACCATGCCGGCAGCCCCGACTAAAGGCCGAGCGCTCCAGCCTCACCCTGCCAAGGAAGGGGGCGGTGGCCGAGACTACAGCACATCTGCAGCTTGTCAGCAGCGCTCAAAGGCTGCCCAACTTTTCTCTGGAATTCCAGAGTTGGAAAGCGGAGGGGCAGCGCCGCTTTTGCAGGCCTGACAGTACTTGCTTGAAAGCCCCCTGCTTCCCCCCCCCCCGCAGATACCTCCAGACCTGCAAATGCGGCACTGCCCCTTCGCTTTCCAACTCCGGAATTCCAGAGTAAAGTTGGGCAGCCTTTGAGCGCCGCTGACAAGCTGCAAATCGGACATAGTCTCAGCCGCTGCCTCCTTCCTTGGCAAGGTGAGGCTGAAGTGCTCAGCCTTTAGTCGGGGCTTCCGGCATGGTGGGGGGGGGGGAGCACTGCTTTGCAGGATGGAGGTACTTGCAAGTCCTGCCCCAGCTATGGCAAGGAGTGGCGACTGCATCTGTGCCCAGGGGGCAAGGAGAAGGAACTGGAGGGGCGCGGTGGCTGGGCTGTCTTCTGGCCCACTGGATTCAGGGTTTCCCTTTGATTGCAAGCTGGGGTGGGCCGGCCCCTCGCTGTCTCCAGGGCGGCCTGGAGCCAAATATAAACACCCCGCGGGCATGTCTATCCCCCCCTACTTTTGTCTTTGGTGTAGCTGCAACTGACTCCTTTTCCCAGGCTGTGCGCAGCTTCCGGAAGTACCAGTTAGCTGGAGCCTAATGCGGATCCTGGGCACTCAGCAGAGCCCTGGCAACACCATGGCTCCAGCTGGCTCTCCCACAGGCCTGTGCTGTGTTGCTGCTGCTTCAGCTCATCCCCACACTATACTTTTACACTTTTTTTACACCTTTTTTTACAGTGCTTTCCAACCCATGGTAAGCGTACCACCAGTGGTACGCGTACCACCAACTGAAAAGCCCTGTACTAAATGACGCTAAGTCTTGCTGAGGAGCTTGAACAAAATATCTCTGCCTGAATTGATATTTTTAGGGAGGAAGCCAAACAAACTGGGACAAATAGTTTTAGGCATTTGATGCTCACAAGGATTGTATAGTATTACCCAAGATTCCTCTTTTAATGTAAAGTTTCAAATCTTTTTACATTACAAATGTAACTTCTCCATACAATTAAGTCTCTAGAACAGAGGCCTGGAAACCGGCAAATACAATTCATCTCTATTTCCGTCTCCATCTATATATATCTATGAAAAGAAAATTATATGTCTGGTTCAGGTGAACTATTGGTGAAGCACTATTTACAATAACAGTGTTAATCATAAAGAAGGACTAGTCTGGGAAACCCTGTCTCAGCATCAGTTCTTTGAGATTCAGCAAACACATGCTTGGTCTGTGTCATATGTCAAGCTATCCCATGATTTATTTGACCATGATTAAGCATTAATCCACGTGCCCAAGTTTGCTCAACATACTGAACCACACAGTTAGCCACACAGGTTGGGTTTACAATACCCACTAAGCAACATTTTACCCTTGCAAATTTAGCCTCAAACTTTCAAGAGAGTTGGTTTTTGAGAAGGTCCCACATAACAAATTCCAGAACAAATCCAGGAAGTTGTAGAGAGTTCTTCTAAATTTCCAGCTGAAGAAGTAATCAGTAATTACTGTAGAAGTAACCAGTAATTCTCACAATGGAGGTGCCCACGGGGATCATCTTAGTACTGGTGGGTTTTTTTTGCTAGTTCTGGAATGGGTAAATATTGTGGTGATCAAATTTGCTGATAACAATTCTGAGCAGAAAAGCAAAGAACTCTATAAAGACTAAAACTTGCCTTCAGAAATCGTGGGCGCCCCCTCACTGGAGATTTTTAAGAAGAGACTAGTCACTAGACAGTCACTTGTCTGAAATGGTATAGGTTCCCCTGCTCGAGCAGGGGGCTGGACTAGAAGACCTCCAAGGTCCCTTCTATTCTATTCTATTCTATTCTATTCTATTCTATTCTATTCTGTTCTGTTCTGTTCTGTTCTTTTCTATTCTATTGACAATGGTAACTATGGTTTCATATTTGGAAGCATAAAGTGATACAAATGGGCAAAAGCTACTTCCTGACCAATTTACAGATATCCTAAAGACAAATTTGTAAATACTATAATGCCTTTATACAGAACTGTGCTTTTATACATATCTATGATAAAACTACATTTTGGGTGTTATGTATAGTACTGGTTGGATCACTATTAAAGTAGGATTTGATATCTACATGAAAGATAAGGTTCTCCATATCCACCTTTGATATCTTTGTCCACTTATGGCAGTGGTTCTCAACCTTTTTAATGCCGCGACCCCAACCGGTCATAAGTCGAGGACTAAACCGGTCGTAAGTCGAGGACTAAACCGGTCGTAAGTCGAGGACTACCCAACCGGTCGTAAGTTGAGGACTTTCCCTGCCCGGGAGCGCCGCGCATGCGTGGTTCTGCCCCCTGCGCCGGCCGAGGTGTAGCTGGCAAGCGGCAGAGACGGAGCAGGCCGACCACCAGCTGGCCCAGCCCAAGGGAGGTAAGGCACCCGCCAGAAAAGGGGAAAAAATGGCGGACAAAAAGAATGGCGGACAAAAAAAATGGCGGACAGCCTTGCTTGGCGACCCCCGTGAAATGGTCGATCGACCCCAAATGGGGTCCCGACCCACAGGTTGAGAACCACTGACTTATGGTACTTGAGACAAGGACCTACTGCTTGTAGAGATAGTCCTCAACTTAGGGTCACAATTGGGACTATAATTTCTGTTGCAAAGTGAGGCTTAGTCTTGAGTCACATCCAATTTTACAAAATTAGTCGTAGTGGGTTCTTGAAGCCCATTTGTCCAGTTGTCCTCCTGATCCTCCCTTTTCCTTTCTCTACCTTCTCTTTGCTACCAGGGCAATCAATCCCTGATGTAACCAAAGCATATCCAGCCAGTCCATCTGAGCTTCCCATGATATTTCTTTCTCCATTTTCCGTTATTACAACCTTGATTTCAATTATATCAGCAGCAATTAAATGGATGTAGAGAAATGTTGGGAATATTACCGGTAGGTGGTGGGCAGACTGATTGGATATGTTATACTTGTAGACCAAAACTGTGGTGGTTATCCAACTGGCCCATCTGTCCTCCAACAATTGATGAGATCATGGATGGAAGGTTTGGATCATCCTTATTTGCATGCTTCTCCTAGCTGCGGTCTGTGAAAATCAAGCTATTATATTTAATAGGCTCTGATTTGGGGCAATGTACTTTTATTTTGAAGATTTATAGGTAATTCCCAGAGTGCAATGATGAACAACTCAAAAAAGGGAGTATTCTGGAATAAAGTAAGGACCTAAGGAGTTCCTTTTGCTACTATTTGTATATAGAGACTGCTTTAATTAAGCTAATTAAAAGTTTGTGAAATTGAATAATTTTCCAAAAATAATGAGAGTAAAAATGAGTGTTTGGCTGTATCATTTTTTTTTATTTCAGAGGTGCAGATTTTAGAGCAAAGGACAGCAGTCTGCCCAAGCACAGTGCCTTCTGGGTGTCAACCATTTCATGCCAGTTAGAAATTGTGATGTTGCTTTTAGATGGAAACAGGATGAGAAAGAAAGACCTTGGTTTATACAATCACTCCTTAAATAGTCAGATTAGATTAAGAAAGCAATCTTGTTCACAATACTTTTGAATACAGTATAGAGGTAGTAGTAGCAATACAGACACACTATTGTATTAAACTATCTCTTTTATGGCTAAGCATAGTTTGTAAAACAAGCTAAAATTAACTAGGATATGCAAGAAAAAAAGTCACTTTTCACAAGTCTGCATATCTCCTGAGAAGCAGTTCACCTCTGAGCAGCCTTCAGCCTTGGACACAAGACCATCAATTAGAGAAACTCCTGGCATCTTTCTGCCTATGAAAGTTTAAGAACATCATCAGGTGGGCCACAGTTTTAATGAATTGTAAAACAAACTCAAATCAGCCGAACGCGTGTATATTCAGTTATGTCTCAGAACGCGGGGTGAGCTCAGTTACTATTTCAACACAGGACCACTTTGGACAGCTCAGACTACCGGGACTCAACGTGGCAAGCCTCCCGCTTCCACAGGATTGTGTTGAGGTACCGTAGCGGTACAGTACATACCAATAATGGCATTAACAAGAATCCTCACCAGGTGATAAAGTTTAAACCACAGATATTTTTGTTGGGTATTTTGGAAGATTTGGATGCAAAAGAAATGGAGTTGATGTTAAATCTTATAACTGCTGCAAGATTATTAATTGCTCAATTTTGGAAAACGAAATGTTTACCTACTATAGAAGATTGGGTATTTAAAGTCTCAAACTTAGCGGAAATGGCCAAGATTTCCGCTTATGTGAAGGATTACTCACAAGAAAGATATATATCGGTTTGGAGAAGATGGATTGATTATATTGAGTTTAAATATGGAACAAAAAATATATCCTTTGGTTTTTGAATGAATTTTTGATTTTTAATATTTAAAATTATGTTAACATTATGGTACTTAATACTTGTATATTTGTTTTAAAAGAGAGTTAAAAGAAGTTATAGATTTGTTAGATTAATAGTTGATTAATGTTAAGTTAGATTATGATTATTTTATTGTTAATCCTGTGATTGGCTCGGGGAAGTGAGGGGGGGAGGGATGGAGGGTTGGGTTTGGGGGCAGGGGGGGGATTTATATTGTAAAATTTTATAAAAATTTCAATTAAAAAAAAAAGAAAAAGAATCCTCACCAGGCGACTATAACGCTCCCACCAATTTGGAGGAAAGCGAGGGAGAGGGACGGGCGCCCCCCTCCCCTCCCCTCCTTTGGGGAGTCTGACCGCCCCGCGGCCAGGATGTAGCAATCCGGCCGGGGAAAGAAAGGACCGCCAGGGGGTGGAGCTGGGGAAAGTTCAAACATGTGACTGGAAAGCGGCTGCTGTTGTTGCAGAGACTCGCATTACCTCACTGTCACTTGTGCACGGTGGCCCTCCTCGGCCGAGAAGGACGGCGCGCAGGGTTGAGTTAGAGCCCCGATCCTGCTTTTGCCCGAGAGCCGGTTTATCGACATTTGTTCCTTTCGGTTGCCCTGAGCAGCGCGTCCTTCCCCTTCCGGGGCTGCCGCCGTTCCCGGACCTGCTGTTCTGGACTGGTAACTACTTTTTTTTTTTTTTTTGCGCGATCTCCCCGGCAGCTTGTGAACGTGAGAAGTCTCCTCCGGTGAGCTCGCTTTGCTTCAGCAACCCTGGGGTCTCCTTAATGTTCCCAGGGGGGCGTTTCTAGGAATTCCTCCTCCTGTCAGTGGAAGGCACCAGCGCAGAAACACCTGCTGGCGCTAAGGCAGCAACGGTACAGGTGTATTTTTTTTTTTATAAATTGCTCTCAGAGGCTCCGGAGCAATAAGGACTCGTTCGTGCCTTTAAGTCGCTCGGTTCTGTGAAGGTCCAAGTGAAGACCCGCTAGCCTGATTCCGGGAACAAATTCTAGAACTGGACAAAGAGGACTACGTATGTAAGAGAAGCTACTGTATCATTCTGGGGCGCGGATTAGGAGGTGAGGCCAAAAACTGGGGGAAAGAGGTGATTTTTTCAAAACAGGGTGTGCAGTGGTTGCATGCTGATTTCTAGTACAAAAATGATGTAGCTTATTCTGGAGTTTTGCAAACGTAAAACAAATTTTCCTGGACATTTTTAGTTCAACGTGGTTGTCAGAGTAGGTGTCCATCCATTCTAGCTGGGGTTGGAGAATGATGTGAAAAAGCAATAGCAGTTTCAAGATGCTATTCACTTGCAGTCATTATAAAAGGAGATTGAATGGACCGGTGGCTGAGTCATCAGTGGACCACAAAGTAGCCAGTCACTTTTTACGTCTGGAGTGCTGTGTGAATGCCTTGTGATCAAGTGATGGTTCCATGTGCTTTATAAACTCAGGATATTTGTTTAAGTAACCTTCACTAAGGTTTTATTAGCAATGAATAAGCCACGAGTCTTGGGAAACACCAAGATAATATGTGGGTGCAATATTATCTCTAATAAAGTCTTCCAGTTATGCCCCCCCCCATATAGTTTCATTAGCAACCACAGATAAGCAGTTTGTTACTGATGGTTTCCTGTGTGTGGTTTGTTTCCCTCCCCCAAATTTTCTAGTCTAGACTACAGCACTGAGATTCGGAGGATGTCTCTCAACCATATATGATAGCAGTGTTCTAATGATAGCAGTGTTCCAATATCTCAGGGGCTGCCACAAAGAAGAGGGAATCATGCTATTCTCCAAAGCGCCTGAAGGCAGGACAAGAAGCAATGGATGGAAACTAATCAAGGAGAGAAGCAACCTAGAACTAAGGAGAAATTTCCTGACAGTTAAAACAATCAACCAATGGAACAACCTGCCTCCAGAAGTGGTGAATGCTCCAACACTGGAAGTGTTTAAGAAGAGACTGGACAGTCATTTGTCCGAAATGGTGTAGGGTTTCCTGCCTGAGCAGGGGGTTGGACTCGATTACCTCCAAGGTCCCTTCCAACTTTATTATTATTATTATATCGGGCTACCATATCCTTCAAGCTCAGACAAGGTCAATTAGATGTTGGTACCTTGTGTAGGGCGTTATTTATAATAATTGATATTTGTGATGAATCACATCAATATTCCAATCAGTAGGGAACCTTTAAAACATGCAGATGTAGCTTCCACATCATGAAAGGGATTTAATAGCAATAGTCTAAGGTCCATCTTACTGATCTATAAGATTGTCTGTGACACACTGTGCAATGCTAGTTTGATTTCAACCTGGAAAATCTTTCTGTAGTCATTAACTCAATGGACAGCCTTGAACAAGACACTTGCTTTCTCAATGGTTTTATAAAAAGAGACAGTGCACTTTACCCACCTAGGAATGTGATAGATACAATAAATATTGCATAACTTACATAAGACCAGATGGAAGACTGGGTTGAATGATATCGCCTTCAAATCTGATCACAGAAATTAAATCTTACAAGATACTAAATGGAGTAAACAGACCTTTGATACAGTACAACAGGATTCTTAAATCAGTAATCAGTGGCAGAATATAAGATGCTGGCTGGGTTCACACAACCTGCTAAGCAGCAGATAGTTGGCACAGTATCATTCAGTGCACTGTGCAAAGCAGTCAGTGAGGTTACTTTATGATTCATTGTGTTATGTGTATCCAGTGAACTGAGTTATTCAATAAGACAGGAGCAAGCAAACAATGGGTTATTGTATTGTACAAGAACAGCCAATGCTACTTTAGTGTGCTCTTTTTTGGCATTGTACGAGGAGAGCTATGTTAAGCTATAGTAGCAAAATATCAGCAGTCTGGTAGCACCTTTTCTGACTATCTTATTAAGAGGCAGAAGCTTTTGTTCATACGTTGCATTGACCAAAGTGTGATATATTTTTCATTTTGGTTTTGCGCGTTACTAATTCAGCAAACCACAGTTTAAAGATAATGGTTTGATATGTGTGGCTTCAGCTTTGGTCCTCAGACCATGGTTTCATATTAATATGAAATAAACATTTCCATTTCTGCCAATGATGCAGACCATAAGCTTATTCATCTTGTATCACTTTGGCTTAGCTTCGCAGGGCTGTTTAGTTTCCATGATACGTAGAATCATACAATTGGGAGAGACTGGTAGGACCATTGAATCTTATCCAGGTTTAGTACAGAAATCCAAATTAAACTCTCCATGATATGTTTGACAAATGACAGAACCATTAATAAACACTTTTTGAGAATGATTTTTGGGCAAGCTAAGTCATGTGCCATCCAGCCCATACTTAATTTACTAATCAAAACACCAAAGGGTACTTTGTTAAACATTTTGTTGAGCTTAAGAAATACTATGTTTACAGATTTCCCACAAAGTATCAAGGAAATTGTGTAATAAAAAATGAGAGAAATCTAGCAAGGTGTGCTGTCGAGTGCGGGAAAATCCAGGAAGTCCAGTTCAAATTAATATAAAGGTTTATTGCAAACTTATGCTCTCTACAAGAATCTGAACTACTAACAGTCAGATCAAATAGGCAGTAGATAAGAGTCAATGGAATTCAAGGTGGGCTGGACTTACAGGTAGGTTTCTTCTGCGCATGAAGGCACTTGAAACTGATGACACTTGTGACTCCTCTCTTGGGCTTAGTCTGGTTATCTCCTACATGTTCTTGACAAATCCCTACCGACATCTGATAATTACTTTATATTTTCAAGATGCTCCCAAATCAATCTCTCTGTTACCTGTTCTAGAAGCTTATTTATTGATGTTAAACAGACATCTGTAGGACCCTGGATCCTCCTTTTTTAAATATGGGCATTTCGTTTATACTATTTACTGGGAAGTTTACCAGTTTTCCATGATTCTCAAGACTAATACATAAACTCTTAACTCAATTATTAGCAATTTCTCTCAGTGCCCTGAGGGAATGTAGTTCATCAAGTATTGGAAATTGAAACTCATTTAAAGTAAAGAGGTATTCCTTGGCCATTTAATCTAAAGCTTCACTTCTGACCCTTCATTCTGCTGTTCACAATTTCCCGACAAACAAAAATTAAGTATCTCTACTTTTAACAACTGCTTGGTCACCTACATTGAGCAATTGGTATACTGATTCTTTTAGTTTGAAAATGCGTAAATAAGTCTTTTGCTGTTATTCCTCGCAATGGTCATTCTGATGCCATTTCTGTAGTTTTCACTATCTGTAATCTTCCATCATGTCTCGGCTTCTTTCCCTATTTATATATGCCTTTTTATTTTCAGATCTTCACTAAGTTTTTTGTATTGCCACATTGGCTTCTTTTGTTGTTTTTTTTATTGGACTTGTTTGCAATCGTATTTTAATATGAACTTTCAGGCATCTTAACCTCTTTTTCTCATTAATTCTTGGGACGGAATTCTATTTATCATTGTTCTGAGTTTATTAAAATCTGATTTTTTTGAAGTACAAAATGTTTGATTCCGCTCACTTTTAGACTGAAGTGGAATGACATATACAGTACATTGAGTCATAAAATCAAATAAAATTAAAAACATCAACATTGCATAGTCACTTTCTTCTGACATTCTTTCTACGGTCACTTCCTCAAATAAACTAAATCTTCCCTATTGGTAATAACAAGACAAGGATAGATGATCCTTTTGTCAGCTCACACCTTATCTCTGTACTTTAATAAAAAGTACAAATTAGAATAGCCCAAGTAGATCTGTAAAGCAATTTCTTCCTTACAATATTAATAAGACAGAACTTCTTCCATGCTGCAAACATTTTCTGAATCAACTTTGTTATACAGTATGTCTATTTTCTTATAAATTAAGTATGCATTGTCATTGTATAATGGTCCTCTTGCTTGTTATAATAATACCAAGAAGTGATACATTAAAGTTAAATTGTAGTATAATATTTCATTATGAAACTATCCTTTGTCTGTTAGTATTAATATTAATCTGATGAATATAAGAGAGATCATTTTTGCTATGTAAGGCTTCCTTTAGAACTAGCTAAACTCCAGGAATTATAGGAAATATAATCTAAAATATCTGAAAGACATCAGGTTGGAAAATGTTGGTATTGAAAATAGGCTAAAGTTGCATGATGATTTTATCTTAACCACAGTTTATTTAATCCAATTTTCTTACTATGCATTACATACTATAGCATTAATTAAGTACCAAGCTAAATTCGTAAAACATACTAGGAGAAAATGTGGCTGGATAGTTTGGACTCAGTGTATTATGAAAATATAGTCAAGATACAGTCATTGGTACTGTCTTAAGTGGCTTTAAAAGGGTACAACTGATGAATGAACACAATTTATGAATGGCTGTTACTCATAACTAAAAGAAACCTCCATGAATACTAAGATCTGAGGACAAAATAGTTGAACAATGTTGCTTTCATACTATGCTTGGAATCTTCCCCAAAGCATCAGGTTGGCTCTTTCTAGAAACAGAAAACTGAATTAATGGAATTTCACTGCACTGGTCATATACAGAATAAAGTTGGAAGCGACCCTGGAGGTCTTCTAGTCCAACCTCCTGCTCAAGCAGGAGACCCTATACCAGTGTTTCTCAACCTTGACAATTTTAAGGCATGTGGACTTCAACTCCCAGAATTCCACAGCCAGCAATGCTGGCTGTGGAATTCTGGGAGTTGAAGTCCACATGCCTTAAAATTGTCAAGGTTGAGAAACACTGCCCTATGCCATTCCAGACAAATGGCTGTCCAAATACAAGTGTGCATGGAAGCACACGCACATTCACAGAGTGGTTCTTGCATTCCTTTTCTTGTTGCATTCATTTTCTTGTACATAAGGCTGGAAAAGATTTATTAAAAAGATGACTTTTTCTTTATAACTCTTTCTTGGCCTTTGTCTTCCTAGAATTTTGAAGAACCTCTTGAGAATCTCTTCTTACACAGCTAATTCCCCATTAAAACTAAGAAAGTAGGTTTGTGCTTTGGGACAGTCAAGCAATGTCAAATCTTCCCTGTTTCAATCTCAAAGTAGCTTAGTTCTTTCCTTTTGTGAATGCTTTGCGATTCTTTCTCCTTTCTTTTTTCCTTCCTAGGCTTTAGGTTTATGACAGTGCTATCTCTGTATGGGCTTTATGATTCAGGGGCACATCAGGAATCTCTGATCCAAATAAGCAAACAATGACAGAGTTTGAAGGGAGGTTCTATGAATAGGAAAAAAATAGCAAACCACCACCAAACAAGAGGGATAGCTAACTACACTTTTTGAGTGTTTGAATCCATGTTTTCTCTCTCTTTTTTTAATGTGATGGGTGTGTTTTGCGTGCAGCTGTGTCATTGGCTGGTTTTCTGTTTTCCAGCTGATTATAATGATGTCAGATGTTGTGAGAAGGGCATGCAACTTAGTAGGTCAAAATTTGTAGAAAGTTCTTATTTTTATGTAATAGAAGGAGGCTGACACATTTTCTCTATGTGTATCTTTTTCATACAGGCTCTCTATATTTATTAGTAGGCTGTTTATGTCAAATATGGAGTTCTTTAATTTTCCCCATTTAATGTTTAGGTTTCTTTAAAAATAAAAAAAATGCTATCTCAGGTTGTCCATGGTTAGTTATAATAACTCTTTCCTCTAACATATCTTTTTTAATGTTAAATTAATCATGTATTGACTAGGTAGTCCCAAGTAATGTACAGTAGAAGAATCCAATATGAAAGTAAATACTTCAGTTTGGTTTGTGGTAGTTTTGTGATGTTTTCCAAGTTACAGTATATAAAGTCATACATAATTTTATGTAACAGTTGTTTCCCTTGATTTGTATGACTTTAATCCATGTATTTTTAAATAGTGCCTTTCATTACCTATCCTCATTCTGTCCAATGTCGTCATCTCATAATCATTAGAATATAATGCTGAACTTAAAAAATTAAATAGGTATTATTGCTTTGCATCCTTTGCCTGCTTTGCATTTAGTCTTTTGAATTCTTATATCACAGATAAAGTTTTCTAAATAAACTGTGGAGGTGAGCAATGCAGACTTTAGCTTCAGTCATTAGCCTGTGATAAAAGCTAACCGCCAATTTAAATTTTAGTAGTGAATTGTTGAAATCAAGAGCTTTGCCCTGCCTATAGCTTTAAAGAGGCTATTTAGCACAATCTATCTTGCTATCAACTTTTACATGTCCCACAATAAATGAGACAAATGTGTAATGTGTAACACCTAAATTTATATTGATCAATGTTGCAATATTTTTCTAGCCTTTTCCTTGGGCTCAGTGTCATAAGCTAATCTTTGTCTGGCAGTTAGCTACTTTCGCCAACCTACTTTGAGAAGATTCCCTGATGAAAAGGAGAGAAGTAGAGACCATTCTTGATTCTCCCCTCACCAGTTCCATCAACGAAAGGCTTTCCTTCAAGGAAAGAGTACTAATGGGATTATTTTCCTGCCTGAAATTTCTGACAAAAAAATGAAGTCACAATTGCGCTTCCTGTTGTCTGTTCGAAGGTCATGCTGATAGTGGAACCAAATTGGTACAAGGCTGTAATGGGAGCCAAGATCTGGGGGCTACTATAGTTCATTTTCATAAGTCCTGTGGAGGCGTTCCCTTTGGGAGTCCTGAAACACATAATATGTGTGTATATATATATATATATATATAAGCAATCCCTCTTTGTTTCTGTGCCTCCTTTGCTTTGAAGTGGAAAGATCAATCATTTGTAAGCAGGACTGTATTGGAACAGGGAATGGGTCCCCCAAGTTTAAGGTAAACTATCAGGAAAAGTTTCCTGAATTTTTCCAAAATATACTATTGCTGTTGTTTCATGTTATAAGGTTTCTAATTTTAAAAATATTTGTTTTAAAATTGAAAAAAGGAAATTCCCTACTCAGCTTTTAGGAAACAAAGTAGCAATCCCTAGTTTAAGTCGTTTTAACTTACTGACGTACCATTAATTTTCTGGAGAATGTATGATGAATGAAAATGCTGCGGTTGTGTTTGATTTTTCTTATATATTCTTAGTTTTAAAAATTAGTTCTGAGGTTTGCTTTTTGTCCTCATTGCCAGTAAAAATATTCCTGTTTCCTTTTATGAGAAAATAATTAATTTAAGATTTGGGGAAAGGAACTTAAATGGCTATTAAGTTGATAGAAAAGTCTGTTATTGGAATGAATAGTAGAGTTCACGACGTCATCCAGTGTCACTCTCACGTTAATTATAATGAGATGTGATATAAATAAGGAACAGGGGGAGATGCAGGGAAAATAGGCACGGGAATTCGTTTTTACTTTGTTTTCATAAAAATAGGTAAATCGACATTAAACCTTCTCTCTCTCTCTCTCTCTCTCTCACACACACACACACACACGCACACACACACACACACCTTATTCTGACATTCCTTTTTTTTTTTTTGCACAAGACCTGCATTCTATGAAATTTTCTGTGTAAAAAAAAAAAGTTCACTTTTCCCTGTACTAATTTCATGGAATAGTATAACTTGGAAAGGTGTCTCTTGCTCTCCCAATCAGTAATTAGGGTGGACCAGCACCATCTTGTGGTCTGCCAAGAGGATTGCATGAATTTTTGTAAATTGGGCTTTTTATGTGAGAACATTTTATTTATATGTATAAAAAGAATTTTATACAGAATTAAAAAATTACAGAAACATACAAAAATAGAAGAGAGAAAAATATGTGAAAAGAAAAAAGTGAGTTAGTAAAAGACAAAGACAAATATATAAAACAGTGATTTCATAGCTTCTTTGTAGCATTTATAAAAACAGTTATTACTTTTTCCACCCTCCCAAATTATATGCCATGGTTCCTTTCTTCCCCTAAACAACTCTTTTTAACCTGTAAGTCTTGAGATCACCAATCCATTTTTGTCCATTTTCAACAAAAACTCCATCAAGGGTTTCCTTTTATAAAAAAATAGTTATTGTTCCTTTCCTAACCAGACAAGCCAATTTAGCCATTTTAGCAAGTTCTACCATCTTAATGGTCCATTCCTCCATTGTGGGCATTTCTGTGTTTTTCCATTTTTAGGCATTAATAGCTTCCCTGCAGCTGCCATATATACAACTAACCATGAATCTTTTCTAGCCCATAAGTACTAGTAAAAAAAACCACAGTGGTTTGAACAAAATATTAAATTTTAAAACTTTCTGCATCATCATATATATTTGTATCCAGTATTTTTTCACTTTTTTGCATGTCCACTTCCATGGAAAAATGTCCTTTCATGGAGTTCACATTTGCAAAAGTAATTATAAATACCTTTATATATCTTACACAATTTTTATGGTGATATATGCCAATGTACCACAATGTTTTATAAAAAAATTCTTTTAAATTGTAAAACAATGTGAATTTCAAATCTTTTAACCACATTTCCTCTCCATTGATCCATTTGAATGTCATAACTAAAGTTTTAGCCCATTTTATCATGCATTTTTTAACTTGCTCTTCTTGTCAGAACCCATTCTTCCCTGGGGGGAGGGATCTATCTCATTTCTTTCCTAATTCATTTCTTTCTGAGGGTTCTGCCATTCTCCTGAGGGGGATGGGGGAAGGCTCTGTGGTATGTTATTCTGCTTTGCTACAATATATCCTTTCCGCTGTTCCTACATACTTACTCTTGGAACTGTTTCTCCCTTGATGTTACCTTGGGGTGAGAAAGGAATGTGCCTCCGGCCATCTGGCTTATCTCTCGCTGGAAGAGAAGGTGCGAAGACCCAACCACATCTTCACAAGCATGGGAAAGGACCCCGTTATCAGTTCCTTTCCCACAGCGGACTTAACACTTGGGGATTGGCCCATTCAAACTGACTGGATGAACTATTGGGGTGGGGTTATGCCTGGGATTCTTTTAACCTATTGATCTGAGCAGGAAACCCTCAGATCCTGCCTATCATGCCTGCTATCAGCTTCTCCTAATAAAAGTTCCTTTTGGAAATAAACTGTTCCAAGAGTCCTGCTTTCTTGGGATGAGGTTTTGAAGTGAGCCCTGACACTTCTTCCATTTCAATTCTCAACAAAAATGTATGTACTTTGGCAAACTCATGTTCATCATTTGTACAAATTCATTTTCAAACTCTGTTTTATAATGTTCTATTCCTGGTACTTTTTTTTTACCTATGTTAAATCTTTCTTTTAATTTACCTATAAAAATCCTCGGCTGTCAATTGTTCTTTTGATTTCATCTTAAGTTCCCCATTTTCCTGTACTAGCAAGTCTTTTTTTATATAAATATTTTATTAATTTTCTAGTTTTACAATCAAATACTTAATAGGCAATGTGTTGTCTGGGTCCATTAGTAATTCAGTGGTATATATTAACTTCTTCAATTTAGATCCAATATTACACCATCAAATGTTTCCTCTCTTCTTCCGGTAGTACCTGTTTTCCCACACTAGGCAAATACAATTCTTATTGTTATTAATAAATATACAATTGAATATCAACATCTTTGTTACATTTTTCTCATAATATCAATAATGTCAGTTTTAGATAACTTTTCTAACCAAAACATATCTTAATTGCATTTGCACTTAATATCCATATGTTCAATCAGTATCCTGTTTTCGCTTTTTTTTTAATTTTAATTTCCCATCAGTGTTCAAAATATCTCTATTGTTTATAATTTCAAAGTAAGTTATATTTGGGTAACCAAAAGCTTCCCTTATTCAAGCTTCTTAGCATTTTCCTGTTTCCCTTCTCATACCAAATATTCTAATTACACATCTTATCTTTCTATTTATGATAGTACTTCTATTTCTAGCAATTATCTATTCTCCACCATATTCAAACATCTAGTTAATAATATAATATCCCCTCTAATGGATCAAAATCTCTATTTTCTTCAGTCTTACTCTAGGTTTCTTCCTTTGCCAACTAACTTTCCAAGTCAATGCATTTGAATCATCAAGTAATTTTTCTTCTGTTTTTGTGTATATTGTTTAGAATAAGAAAAACCATTTGGTTAAAGTATTTTTGGAAGAACAAACCCATTGATATTCATTAAACAGCCTCTCTCCTTCTTCAATTCCCCACAGTTCTCCTAACAGCTCTATCTTCCATTCAATAAGTACTTCTTCCTTTTCCTCAAATGTGTCCTGAATTCTTGATTGGTAAGATGTCTTTTCCATTTCCAATATTATCGGTCTGTCTTCTAGTTCTTCAGTTGTCTGAATCTGTTGGTTAGTTTCTTCCTTTAGGTCCTCCATCTTTGGATCTGCTTCCTTTAGTTTTCCTTCTATTTTCTGGGTTGCTAGTTCCTTCTTTGTAGTTATGTTTTGGGTTTGTAAATTTAGATTAGAAAATTGTTCTTTTATCTGCTTTGTGTTATTTCTAGTCTCATCACGAGCTAAAGCAAGAGTCTCTTGTATTGATTTCAACATGGAGAGAATTTCTTTCTGATCTTCATCCATGTTTTCTTGGTAGTATATCAAACTGAAGACTTTGGGGACAGGTGTTAGAGATGGTTTTTTAGTATTTAAAGCTGAGTATGGGACATCCATTTCATTTTTTGTAGATGGTCTTTATAATAAAAATTGTTCATCAATCAAAGATTTGTGACCCAAAATATTCCATCATCTCAAGCAATGAAGTGTTTTTCTCTTGCAGGGAAATAGTTCCACAATACAGCGCTGAAAGTCAGTTAATATTTATATTCAAAGTTCAGGGAAGCTGCTTTCAAAATAGTTCATCGCCTCTGCCATACTGATAAGCAGCCCAAATTTTTTTTCCCTTTTCCCAGCTGCATTCTTCAAAAGTGAAAGTTTCCAAGGTCAGACGGCAAGAGTCTTCTCTAAATCTGGGCTTCAAGCCAAGTTTCCTTTAGGCATAACAAATTGTAGTGCCGTAATTTGTCACTAGATGTCATTAGCACCGTTTTCCAGCTTTTTAAATCTAAATTTATAAGCTTTTCAAATCTCTTTAAAAAAAGTCTCAAAAACACTTTTAATCCCCAAATTTCAAAGCCATATATGTGTATTAATTCCAAATTAATCTTTTAATTTTCTGTTTCCCCCAAGTAATTAATTCACCACTTTTCTTTTCCTAAGGGAATGGGGTGGAAATTCCCCTTCCCTCTCTCATCGGGGAGAGTGCTTTGGGAGATTTTTCCAGGAAGAAGTCTTAGAGTCATAAAGAGAGGATAGAGTCTTACCCAGTTTCATCCATGTTGCTGAAAGGTTGCTTGTTAGTGCTTATTGTCTTCAGTTGTCAGCAGCTTCTGACTGGCTATATGAATGTATTCAGTCTTTCCCTCACCGGTTTGGAGGACTTCCTCAGATCAAACGGAAGGGCCACCACCCTCCCGCGATCAACAAGGGTCCCCTCCTTGCTTGTCACCTCTATGGCATGACTTTCAATCCTTTCCAGAGTCCCCAGCGGGGTGAAATTGAACATGAAAGACGGAGCCCCGTCTTCCTGCGCCTGTCCCGCCACGATGTCAAAACCGGAACCTATACTAGCAAGTCTTGATATGTTAACCAGTTTTCTTTGCTTGCTGTTTCTTTTCTATGAAACACTTATTTAGCTAAAGCCCATATATGAGAACTTTTGAGTTACTTTTTAAAAATATATTCTAGTTTTATCTTTTGAGAGATTATTTCCAGTGTATGGAAGAGGAAGGCCTGAAACCATTAGTTACACACCTTTACACTATGAGACCAGGCAGTTGCATTATAGAAACCATTTCATTTTTCCATGTTTACCATTTTTTTGCTAGAAGTTGCAGGAGCCATGCTTCTCCCAACAGGGTAGAATTGGAGAAGAGAATGCTTTGTAAGATAGTGGCTGTCTTAACTACCAAGCTGCTAAATGAAGCAGAAGGTAATGTTTAGGGTTTCTGGGAAAGGAGGTTTGAGACCTGCAACTTTTGCCTTATGGAACCTGCTGTGCCAGTATACCTAAACAACTACAGTTCTTAAAATGATTGTCCTTTGTACTACAGTACAACTTTTAAAATGGACAATTTCTAATCATTGATCAATATTGTAGCTGCAGTTAATTCAGAATTTTCCTATCTCACACATGGAGGGTTTGAAATTAGATTAGAGTGTGTGCCTCAGTGTAAGGCTAACACTTGATTTGTAAAATGTGCCAGGCTCAGTTCTGAACCGGCAGTCTTTGATGGAAAACATTAGTGTCAAGGTGGAGAACCATTTCTCTCTCCTGAAGATCATTTGCCCTGAGATAATACATCAAATACTTGAGCCAAGTTAGTGAGACATCGTCCTCCTGTGCAAAAATATATTTGCTTTTATCACTCAACTCCTCTTTTTTCATAGGCATATACACCAATGTTGTGTTGGCTAGAGAGGAAAAGAAACCCCTCTTTTCAGATCCAAGAAGGAGACTGAAATCCTGTACCTGAGAATTGTTTGAGAGCTGCATCCCATTCGTAGACCAAAGGTTGCCCATCCCTGCCCCATTATATTATTGCTGTCAGTCAGTGCAGGTGTGCACTTCACAGAGCTATGTTGGATCAAAGGTCTGGTTTGGCATTAGGCAATTCCTACAAATCCCAAGAAATGGAGTTCTGGTTTATTGAAATGAATGTATTTGATGACCTACTCTTCTGTTCCAGTACAGTATTTATAAAGTCTTGAATGGCTGGAAAAGAAAATTGCTAGTCAAAGCAATATGTTCAGGATTAATCAATTCCAAAGTTAAAATGTAAAAAAGGCAGATTAAGAATTTAATGGAAGTTGGGGGTGGGAGTCGGATGGCATACAGATGTAATAATTAGATAGATAGGTAATTAGAAAGAAAGAATTTGGGCTATAACAAGACTGAAGGAAATGAAAGATGCACAGGAATGGATCAGGAGTAATAACAATCTACAAGGGAAAAGTAGAGATAAGTCAAGAGTAAGAAAGAGTTTGGGTAGTGAAAATAATAAACTGCTAGTTTGTTGGCACAAATTCTTTGCTTGTGTTCCATCTGTTACACCCATGTATAGTACCAACATCACAGTTAATTAGCACCATATAGTCTTGGCCAGCATTTGACTTGAGAAAGCCTTATTTCAGAACGTGGAGGAATTTTGTGACAATAACAAAGTCCAATCACTAAGTGAGGAACTCGTGGTGGTAATTGTTGATTGTGCTAAATCCTTGGTGTTATCTATTTACTGATCTTCAGCTATTTAAATACCGGTATATCATTTGTCTTGTGTTCAAACAACTGCTATTTAAATAGAAAGAGAAATCTAGAAAGAATTAAATAACCCAAGGAATCATTCTCTTAGTTAAGGAGCCAGGTGAGACCCCTTCTGGGGTCTTAAAAAAATTCCCTTTTTTTCCCTTCTGTGCACTATTCACCAGTCAGTGGGTCAGTGGCTCATAGGGACTGAGAGTGAAAGACAGAATACTTCTTGGCACCGAAGGAGAAAAATAATAACCTGCAAGCAATAGGTAACAAGGAAAGGCTTGGACTCTGGATGTTGTCTTGCAATTGACTTGCTTTTCATCTTTTGTGACACTCCAGTCATTATGCTAATAGAGAACAAGCAGCATTTTGTAAGCTATAGAAAATCTGCAAGATTGAAAGATAGGAAATGCCTGGTGTCTACATTCAGATTACAAGGTTTTTAGGACAATCTTTCCTGATCTTAATTTATAAAGAACATTTGATCTACAAAATCTATCACTCTAACATTAGCTATACTGTTTGGAGCTAATAGGAGCTATAGTCCAAAACATGTGGGAATTCAAGATATTGTAGACTAATAGTCCTTTCTGCACTTGATTATTTTCATATTCTTATACTGTAATTATTTTAGCATTATTGCAGCTTAGCATATTGGGAGAAATAAATTGAGGTATATGTGTTCTCTATTCCTTTTGTACCCAAGTTATCTTAAATTATGATTCTTACAAAATTGATATTCTAGAGCTTGGCTCAGGCTAATTCATCATATGAATATTGTTTTGATGCAAAAATATTTTTATCATTAAACAGAGATGCCTCATTTCTGCAACCTAATTTCCATAATGTTGATGGTAAGAAGCTGTGGCAAATATTTTTCATGTGATGGCCAAGAAAAAAACATGAATGTCTCCAGTAGTCAATAAGACTGCATTCCCCCCCCCACTGAAACAAGTAATTGTGTGCACACAAAACTGAGAGCAGCTTCTGAAGAAGCTGTATAAGTGTAGAAAAAGATGCATCTGCTTTAATAATGCAGAAAGTGGGGCTCCATTAAGTTGCATTGTCATTTCTTTCAATATGCAAATTACAACCTCCCTTACTGCCATTCATCTAATAGAAAATAATCTATTAGTTGGGTAGAAGCATATGGATTTTGGCACAATGCAACAAGCAGACCCTCCAAATCCCTCTCTCTTTACTACTGAGAAGCAAAAACATACAGTAAGTTGGGAACTGAGTCTCTGAAGAAAAATGGAACTGCCTATTTTCCCAAAAGCCTCAGAATTAACTGATTGGAATCCTCAATAAACTGGAAAAACTGATACAGAAGGAAAACTGTTTGGGGGGAAAAATTGCTATTTTTGTAAGAATAGGTTTAAAAAAATAGATGGAAATATTATGTAAGATTATTTTTAATTTGACTAATGTTTAATTTGTTGCCTGTAGTGATTGTCTTTGCACAAGTTCCGTCATTATGTATTTTTGTTCACTTTGGAACCTTTTTATCTCAGGGTGGCTCCAACAGGAAAGACACTAGCATTGTCCTGTGGTCTTCCAAAATTCTATGTTTTCCTGTATAAACTTTTCTCATATGGAGTCTTTTTATATAAAAAAAATGCTATTTGGTTTTAACAGCACTATATTTTTATGTCTTTTAGCACTGAAAGTCTTGCATATGATTACTAAAAGTTAGAAAGGCATTTTTACCTTTTGTTGTTTCCTTTTCAGAAAGAAAGTTTGGTTGTATTTATACTTGGTGAGATTGCTGTGTCTCCCAAAGGAAGGAGAGTTGATTTACTTAGAGACATATCGTAGCTCACTGGTGATGGTACAATATAATTCTTTTTCTTTTTATAATTTTATTTCTTGTTTGACTTGCCAGCATGCTGGCTGGGGAATTCTGGGAATTGAAGTACATGCATCTTAAAGTTCCCAAGGTTGAGAAACACTGCCTTGGGGAACAGAAGGCCTACCTCTTTGTATGCAATTTTTTGTTGTGAAAACCTACGTATGTGAAATTCCTGGAAAATAATTACATTCATCTGGAATAATGTAAGAGAATAGAAGCAGACATCTTGAAATATAAATGAGCTCTGAAGTGAAAAAAAAAACAGCGAAAAAATGAAAACCCCCCCCCCCCCGTCTTATCATTTTCTCTGTGAGGAACAAGAGTCATTTTGGTCTTCACTCTTCTCCTATGAGGATAAGCTAAGATGTACAGCTTTCATAGTTTAGTGAGATTTCAAACCCACATCACCCCTAATTCAGTGTTCTGTTGTTTACGCATAGTGACAATTTCCTACCCACAGCATGGCAAGGGGAAGTTCTGAGTGGTTTGACAGTATCTCTTGTGTCGTCTCCTTAAGTGTTTTAATGTTGGAATTGCCTTAGAATGCTAAATAATTTTAGCATTTTATGTATTATATGTGTGTTCTTAGGAACTGTCTGAATCTATTGGCCTGGAAGGCACATGCATTTATTAAATAATACACAAAATGAGGTGGCCAGTGGAAAAAGGATGGTTTTATAATTGTAAACATTGTACACAATTCTTCCAGGTGACACATAAAGTGGGTTGTTTAATATCAGAAGATCTTTTATTTCCAGATTTATCTTTTATCCAAAATGCTTTCACTCTATTTTTAAATCATAAAAGAGAAAAACAAATTACTCATTCTAATTGGAGATGCATAATCTGGCATTTCCAGACTATGAGCAATACATAAATGTCTTGGGTGCAGTAACTCAAAAAGTTGTAATCAATATATATTTTCGTATAACAGAAGAGAAACTAATTAAATACATTATGAGTGGATATTTTTATTAACTCTGCTTAATGTATTTCAATTCATTGAAATGCAAAGGAATTAAAAACTAATTCATTTTTTGTCATGGCTTCTCCTACCACAGTGATGGTGAACCTTTTTGGAGACTGAGTGCCCCCAAACCCCCCTGCCTCCCCGCCTGTCCTGTTCTGCACCCCGCCTGCTCCACCCCCGGTACCCCGCAAGGCCACCCACCGCCTCCATGGCCCACCACAGTAGATTGCCCAAGCAGCCCAGCAGCGCCGTGGCAACCATGCCATCTGCCCATGCCCCGCAGCACCATCTGCACGTGACGGGACGCAAGGGCGGAGTCTTGTCCCCACTGCCCGGCTGCCATATCCTTGGCTGACCTGCTCTGTGCGGACCACGCTCAGGGGCGATTCTCCTCCAGGGGGACTGCTGGTGAGAAGAGGGCTGCGGGGGGAGGCGGGGCTGGGGCGACTGCGCGTGCCCACAGAGAGGGCTCTGAGTGCCGCCTCCGGCACGCGTGTCATAGGTTCGCCACCACTGTCCTACTACATTTGGTCTATAGCAGCACTTAAAAGGCAGGTATGTCCCAGCCCAGAAAGAACTGGACCCCATGTTCTAAATACTGATCAATGTAGAGGGTTAAGATTATCTCTGAACAAATGAGAAAAAGTCCACTAGCAAGATCAAGAGGAAGAGCTAAGAGACAATACTGTGAGAACATTTAGCTTCCCTATAGCAGATTCTTAGAGGAAGTAAATAAACCTTTTAAGAACATATGTAAAATATTGCTGATTGGTACAAAAATAAGAGGAATTGACCAGTGCAAAAAGTCATGCAGGCACCAGCCTGCTGGGGGAAAAAAGTGAGCAGTTTTATCTACTTTTATATAATTTTAGTTTTATAATTTCTTTACAAAGAAATTGCATTTATCGCTCTTCATAAATGTATTGATAAATTATCTCTTAACTGGGAAACTGGGATTTATGTTTTTAAATCTGACTCATCCTGATGCCTTCTTATTCTGATTTACTATAACTCTGAACCTTAGCCAGCATTTAATGATGTGTTGAATAGGGCCATATCATATTTCAGTTGCAAATACTGTATCTGGACCATGGGTAGATGACAGGAGAGAGCTAGAGAAAACATCTCAATGTGTGCTCTCTCTTTAAAGAGCACAGTGGGGGACTAGGGTAGGCTAAGTTTTATTTTTTTTTTAGCTAGGGCAATGCAGTGAGATATTTGGATTCTGTCTTGTACTTTGGTAGGATAAATGTCTGCTTACCAGAACCAGGACTTATTCTTCACCAGTGTTTTAGTTGGTTGTCCAGTGCATTTTGCTTATATATAGGCATTGTTCACAGCTTTGGAAGAGGGGAGAATAACTTTAAGATGTCTCTTTTTGTTTGCTGAATTGTGCAAATCCATTGTATCTATTTTTAGCTAAATTATGGTTTGTTCGGTTGTTCCAATTGCTTGAATATGTGTAGCACTCTAAACATTCTACAGGGTTCTGCCTGCATAAATTACAAAAAATGTAATTAAATAGTTGATAGTTCAACATGTGACACACTAGCACAGCTTCTGTGAAGCCTGATCTTCTCAATTCTTGGGAGAAAAGCAGGTGAGAAGAAAGGAGAAGAGGGCTCTCTTCTTGAGAAAGCAAGCTCACACAGCTTAAAAATGTGATGATGGAATGGATCATAGATGTGTTTGTGTGTGTAGAAAATTTTCTACATAGTAGAAAATAAGTACAGAGATGATAATTGTGTAATTAAAGTTCTTGTTTCAGGAGGAAAGAGCTGAACTATTGTTCTGATAGACAAGGGAGATGTCTGTTTCTGGTTATGAGCGCAAATGGTGGCCACAGGACAATATGATTTGAATTATTTGGTTCGTTTTAATAACAGCACTTCATATCTGAAGGAGCAGGAGAAGTTGGACTTAGGACATTTGCTTGCTGAGTTGTTCAGCTGATTCTACATAGGGCAGGGGTAAGTCCTGGTGCCAATGTATAGTGGAAATACTTGGTGCCAGAACTGACACATGAATGTGACCACAGTCCAGGGAATTTTATGCTTTCATTAGCCTTTCACCTACATTTACTTCCCCATGGGGTTTGCACTTGTTCTCATTGCATCTTTTAAAAGAAGGATTGGCTAATAATCTATTGTTTTCATTTGGAGCTGGCACTAACAACAACTGACAACACACAAATCTCCAGCATATAGATATTATTCACTGGATCATTTGAACAAAGGAATTTAAATTGGGTAGGCATAATTCTATTTCTAAACCTCTCTTCACCTTTCACTTTGATTGTTAAATATTTAATGAGTTTTCATAATATTTTCAGGAAAGAATTTATTTTCACAATATAATTAAAGCAAATTCTGTTTTAGATTTTGTAGAAAGCAAGACTCTGGTTGTGCTTAATAAGAGGTAGGACATGAGATAAAAGTCATTTTCTTCCAGCTTCTGAACGCTTATTGTTTGATTCTCTAGAAAGGGACCTGGCTGATCTGCTGAATAGTTTTTAATTAATGTTGAGGGATATAATGGATACTGGTTAGTCTATTACTTGATACAAAAAGTATAAAAGAGGCCTTGAATATCTTGCAAACATTTGAAATCTTAAAACAGTGTTTAACTTTTGGTTGTTGAAAAAAATCTCTGCTAGATTAAAGTAATTGTATGTAAGCAACTTGATGGTTTTTACAACATAAGTGATCCCCAAAAAACTTTCTTACGTGATCTATCCAAAACCTATACATTTCTGACAAAAGAAAATGTTATAATATTTTATAACAATTTGTTTCCAGTGGTCTTAAGATCTTTCCAACTATATTCAGATTCTGAATTTCCCAGACTTCTCAGAATATAGAAATAAAACTCTGGATTTATTAATAATACATGAAAAAGTGCTTCAAATGTTGATTCCATAGTTCCAGTCTAATTTTAATTCATTTTGGCACTAGCCAATCATCACCATATGCTGGATATCTTATGCATTCAGTCCCTGTATTGGAGAGTGGAAGAACATAAACTGCATACATCTTCCCTCCAATACAGCCTTCAGCATGTAAAATTGGCCTATTCTGTGTACTTATCTTGAATAGGGATCTTTAAGGTTCCATACATACATGGGTGAGAGAGATAAGGGTCAGAAAATTCAGGTGTCACCTACCCCAGCATCATTTCAAAAGTCTGTGAAATAAAATTAGTGGATGAGAGGAATGCTGTGGATATAATTTACTTGGACTTCAGTAAGGCATTTGATAAAGTACATCACAACCTACTACTTGACAAGATAGAAAAATGTGGGGTAGACAGCATCACCACCAGATGGATCTGTAGCTGGCTGACCGGCCGTACTCAGCGAGTGGTCCTCAATGGAACCACATCTACATGGAGG